>NW_027505568.1:0-175102 GCF_021521415.1 Bidens hawaiensis
TTACTTTTTTCCTTTTTCTTGTCATTAATATCATAATATATTGATTCATTTTTAAAGATCCAAACCATACAAAGAAAATGAACCGTAAAAAGAAAGAAAAACAAAAGCTGCCTGATATAATAAAGCATTTCTATATCTAACTAGAAATCCAACTTATGAGTACATATTTGCAGCATAATACGTAGTATATCAATGTTACATTTAAAACCCAATAAATTATTTAGATAACAGTAGAGATTTCCTTAAGCCTTAGCTAAGAATATTATTCATATTTATGAGTATTGCAACACATTACATAGTTTATTAATGTTACATTTAAACCCATTGGATTATTTAGGTAATAGTTGGGATATCCTTAGCTAATAATATTATGTAATACTAAGATAGTAAGAAACGTATTCCGGAATCCCAACATCTTGGCTTTAAAATGTGCACATCACATGATGCAGTGATAAGATCGCATCGTGCAATGGCGCTGTGACGCAGCGCCTTGTGCAGTTGACCAATATTTGAACAAATTAGACCGTCGATTGTCAATTTGCAATGAGTTTTGAATATTTACCCAAATCAGACCATCAATTGAACAAATCTAACCAGAGATAATAAGAATAAGAATATATTATATTTTGGTGTTTAATAGTTAACAAGTTTAAATAATCTTAATAACCTTTAGTATTATTTTTAATAATTTTAATAATGAACACCGCAAACGCTTCACACATCGACTTTTAGGATCAAACGATTCGGCGTTCCACATGGTTATAAAAACCAAGCCCAATGGGTACTTTTCTAACAAACTAACTAGCAAACCTCAAGAACTATTCTTTATCTATAATTCTTCAACATATTAGTTGGTATTAGTCATCAAAATTCAATCCCAAATCAGACATCTTTTCCTTCTTAAACCTAAATTCAAAAAAATAGAACACGAATTCATAAATTTACCTGGTTAAGCGGATTATCCAGAGACTTCTTCCACATCTTCCAAATCATATCCTTATACTGAGTATGAGTAAGCCCCGGCTTCTCTGCTTTCAAATTAGGAAGCTCTGCTTCTTCAAAAGCCTGCAAACTCATAATCCAACAATTATTAATCAGTAAATAATCGATAATCAACAATCAATTAAATCCACGAAACTAACCTTAAAAGATGCCTTTAGCCTCTTCTCAGGATGCTTATCCAGGGGCAAACTATCCGCGACCGACATCTGGGCAATTGCCTCCTCAACCGACCTGGCCTCAATAACCGAGTCATCCCGATTCGTATTCTGCACAAGCACCATCTTCTCATAGTCCTCCTCCTTCGCAGTCCGGCTCTGCCGCCTCTTCTCCTCCTCGGCCCTCTTCAGCATCTGCGCCTGCTCCTCCTCCCTCCGCCGAATCAATTCGGCCTCTGTCACCTTCGGGACAGGGATCGAAACCCGATTCGCCTTCTTATCGACCTTCTTCAGCGACTTCTCGATCTCTCGTTCCTCAATTTCTGCCAAACGGCGCGCCTCGGCCTTTCGGGCAGCCGCTTCGGCTTTTTTCTCGGATTCCTCTTCTCGTTTCTTGGCCGCCTTTGATTTTCCACCCTCGGATTCTCGCCAGTACCTGTCTTCTTTCTCACGCGCCTCTTTTTCCTTACGATCGGCTTCTGTGGCGCTCTTTCGTTCCCTGGCTGCCTCGGCTTTGCTGTTGACGCCCATCTTCTTCGGCATCCTTACGGTTTGGTAATGATTACTGTCGATTCAGTTTGATGCTGCGGAGGAATCTTTTGTGTGTGGGTGTCAGTGCGTGCTTATTTGTTCTAAAAACATAATATGGGCCGTTGTTTGCAGCCCCGCTTTACGTGCAAGGCTATCTTACGGAAACTGGTTGGGGTGGTTTGTCGGTTCGGTTAATGATTCATTCCGTTTATTCGGTTTGGAGGGGGTTTTTTTTATCCCTAATTGAAAATCAAACTGAATTTAATTCATAATTTAGTTTGGATCGGCTTCGGTTAAAATTGAACGGACAAACTATTGAAGTATAATGGTATAAAATCAAATACATAAGTATAAAGATACACGGGTAGCGAGTGATTATAAGAAACACGATGGTGATCAACGATGAGGAACTTTGGTCGCAGCGCTAGGGTTTCGTCTAGGTATCGACGATGTGTTATTTAGATACTAGGACTCTGGTCTGTTTTTTTTCTTAAGTAAATATGGATTTGACATGAGCTTTGAAAAGGATTACATTAAATGATTAATATATAAATTAATTATTATATGCCCATTTTCTAATCGATTAATTTGGTTAAATTGAATAAATCGAATAAATCTCATTCCAACTGAAAATCGAGTTTAGAATTTAGTTTTCGATTATAACCAAATCAAAATTGAATTCTAAATTGGATTCAGTTTTTTAGGTTATGACATTCGTCAATTTCTGAACCCGAAAACCTGACCTATTTTAAATTTTTGATTATTTATGATACTTATCATTGATTTGTATTTGTTAAGTCACAACTCGATTTCAAACATGATTTCGCGTATTTTATACTTTAATAAAAGTCTAGGGGTTAAATTTGTCAATTTCTAAACTTTCTGCGAAAATTTATTAGTTATCAACATTATTTTCGTATGTGAAAATACATGATTCTACGTGCATTTCATTTTTCTATGTGTAATCATTAATTTGACAAGTTGAATCGGGAATGTCTAGATTAGTATTTTAACATGTAACATAAATAATTATGGCCATCCTAAATTAATTTTTATCCTAAGTATAAAATAACATCTTTCTGGCATATTTCAACCATAACGTATTCACCAAGAATTGCCATATATATGTTTTACATATATGTGTGTGTGTATATATATGCACATATATATATATATATATATATATATATATTAATTTTGATCATGAACTAGTTTGGGTTACTTACGAAACTGACACCGCGTGTTTTTTTAATCCAACACTCTGAAAGGTCGCGCACGTAATGTACGATAAGATTTTATTGTACATTAGTCCACCCCTATATATATATATATATATAGGCAATGTATAGAATGAAAACTCATTTGAGTTGAGAAAACTCGTGAAAACCTTATGTAACATTGTTTTTTTACATATGTAATATATGTTACATTTAATACAAAATATCACAAAAAAATGTTTTGCTATTTTTTTACATTTTTTTTCTAACTTTTATATATATTTTCTGGAGAGAGAAAATATTATTTTTACCTCTACATTTTTATTAACTTTAACTGTGTACAACAAAATTTAATTTTTAATTAAAAACTTGTGGTTGAGAATGAGTTTCTAGAGTGTTCACAACTCAAGTAAGTTTTTATTTATCCTAGCCCTATATATATTATATAGGATGAATATATATATAGGTTTAAGATCAAGAGAGGAATGATCTTAGTGCGAGAAATGCTAGAAGTCATTTCAACCAATTAGAATTTTTTATTTTGTTTTTCTTTTTATTTAAATTCAAGGGTATAATGGTAAGATTGTAATTATTAAATTTGGTAAGTATTAATGTTTTTGAAATTTTCAATTTAAGTATTTCATTAGTTTATGTCTTACTTTATTAAATATAAAATATATAAAAATTATTTTGCATTAATACGTCTATAATGTACTATATCAATTTAAGTTTTTTTTCAAAATTTTGTTTTAATTTTAATTATTTATTATTTTGACAAAAAAATGTACATACTCAAAACGATATTTTGATTCTACATTCAGATACATAATTCGTTTATCAAAGATGTTTACGTATTTCTACAATAGTTTCAAAGCCAAAAAATAATTAAGAATCTCAACATAAATAGTTAACTAAATGTTAAAATAAACTTATAAATTCTCAATATAAATATTCCTTGATCAATCAAACATCCAAATTATACATGCTTTTAAAGAATTTTTTTTATAATTTTACGATTAAGGTACCAAGTAATAAATATGTATTTCATGGTGTACGCGATTACAAGATTGACAAATTATAATAACTACAAACAAGTGACATAAAATATCCACCTACATTTAACAGAAAACAACCTACATGTGAAATTATTCACACACAACAATTAAATAACATATCACTACATAACCAACATATGCCAATATATTTTTTTATCAGCCTACACAATTATATGTATATGGAGAACTAAATTAACATTACCTAAATAAAATTTTAATAGCCTACACATAACCAATATGTATTTGAAGAACTGTTTTACGATATACCTACACAAACCTTTATTAGTCTACACAACTAAATATTTTTCTACATAGTTTGGTTGTTAAATCCAAATGAAGTTATTAATTTTTTTTTTGTAATAACCACGTAAGATTTTTTAATATGTGTATAATTAGTGGTTGTGTAGGAATTTATTCAATCTGTGTAAGATAATGTCCATAAACAATATAAACCCAGACATATTTGGCCATGTGTGTAGAATTAATATCAAATTATGTAGGCATATTTAAGTAACAAAATTTATTACACTATAATGTAAACCCAAGTATTTAAAAAAGTGAGGACAAAATTGAATTTTTTTTCCTGTATAAACGAAATATACATTTTTAAGTATTAAAGTCATTCAAATTAAAATTAATGATAGTTTCCTTATTTGATTCTACAAGGATAATACAAAACTACCCTTTAAGCATTAAAGACAATTAAAATCAAGACTTAAAATTTATAATATTGTCATTTTAGTTACTGTCCATAGATCAAAGATGATCAATGGATCAGATTCATTTCTCACACTTCTCGCATTAAGATCATTTTTCTCTTCTGAACCATCCCTTATATATATGTGTGTGTATATGTATGTATATATATATGGGTGGGCTATAGAGAGAACTAGATAACTAATAACGAATTATTTTTAAATTTATTAAAAAAAATATTTTATGATTTTTTTCTTTCCTACTTCTAGTAACATGATATTGTTCCTAAAAAAACTGTCGATGTAGTGCATATGTGCACTAATGTGTTTGCATATATACAATATTTTTTAGACAGAAATACAAATTTTGTCCTTTAAACATAGTTGATTTACGGATCAAGTCTTTTAAAAAGTTTACTTTCATGTGGTGTCCTTTACAGGACATGTTTATTTGGTTTTCGTCCTTTGACCTAACGCCCATCCATATTCTCCGTTAAGTAACAACATGTGCCTACCATGTGATGGGCAAAATAGTAATTTTAATTAAAACTTAAACAATAAAATAAAAGAGAATTATAAAATAAATATGCCCACCACTGTATATCATCATCTTCATCCCTTCTACAATCTACTACTAGCATTCACAAACAGCACACCATTGTGCATCACCACCATCAAGTCATCAACCACCACAAAGCAAGCTTAAATACCAATATGATTAGAAAAGCTAAAAGGACCATAGACATCAATCCTAAACACTAACCTGAGCTGTAGGTTCCGGTTAAAAGAATCGGTAGCCAGTGGCCATATATAACCGCTAGCCACCACCATCGTCCAAACTACACGACTGTTTCCCAAATACCACCAAACCTTCATCGTCGCCGTCAGCCAATCACCATAATCACCACTTGAAACCACCACCGGAAGAATACCACCAAAAATTTCACCGGAAAAACGATGATACTCCCTAGTTCGAGTCCAATTTTGTCCGATTCATGTATGAGTTGGTCTATAACCTCCAATTTCGTCCGATTTAGGCTCAATTTTTTGTCTCCTTTTGCTCTATTTCGTCACCTTCTTCACAAAATTAGGAGAAATTGAAGGTAGAACGTGACATTTACCGAACCCTCTTTTTTTTCCGGTGACGGAAAACTTTCCGGAGACGTTTCGCCTCTAATGTTGCGAATTTTACCGAGTCTACGGTTGGGTGAGGTTGAAAGAGTGATGGGTGGTGTGTGTTTTATGAACTGGACTGAAGAAATTATCTTGATTGTATTTTTATTTTTTTTTGTGATGATGAGATTGAGTTGATGAAGAGTTGGATGGATATAGGCGGTGGGTTTATTCATCATGGAATGGAAGAGGATGGTCAAAAGTAAAAATTAAAAAGGAAACTTGAAATTACTATTATGCCCATAACATGATGTCACTTAACTGAGATAACGGATAATTGTTAGTTAAAAGGACAAAAATCGAATAAACTTATCATGTAAAGGACACCGCTTGAAAGTAAACATTTTAAAGGACTTAATCCGTAAATCAGCTATGTTTAAAGGACAAAATTTGTATTTCTGTCAAGTTTTTATTACATATATACAATACATACTATTGAATATGTGCAAATACAACACTAATAATTGTATGCCATACACAGTATTGCATATACGTAATACAATACTAATGTATATGCTCTACATCGATTTTTTTTGTATATAATATAACATTATTTGTAACATCTCGGATTTTTCGTATTTGTATTCATTTATGTTTAAACCGATTCGAGAATATAATTCGGATCTTTCGAACTATTTAAAAAACTTATATTTATTGGTATTTAACTGGTTTAACTTATTTTATAATTTCATAACTTTCAATCATGCCAAATAGCCCTTAGAAACTCTTAAAATTGGTAAAAGAAATGCATTTTTGGAACATCAGGGACCAAAACTATCAAAAAGGAAAAGATCATATTTTTACACGCCGCGTAGCGCGACCAGGAATACCATAGCTGGTCACGGGGCAAGGCCAGACCATCAGATCAGCAAGATTTTGTTTATTTTAAGTCCTAACTCGTGTTTTAATGCTATATTGCTTATTTTTGGACCAAATCGCGTGTTTTAAGCTCCAAGAAAACCCTCCTATACTTGGTACATGTACATATACATTAGCATCTTCTTCAAGAATGAATTTTGATTGATTTTCAATTGATTGAGTCATATACATTAGCCCCTTCTTTAAGAACGTTTTTTTTGGCACACCCCTGCTTATTTGGGTTCAATCGTTTAATTGGTTGGGGTTGAAAATTGGGTTAGCAAAACCGATGATGAAGTAAAAGGTGCACGATGAAAAAGTATGGTTGGGTTGTAGTGTGAGTTCGGGTTCACTCAGCAACATTGTCGCAACCCATTCGAGTTCAATTGTGCAATGGGATGTCCATCATTTATTGGTTCTTTTCTAAGAAATTCTATCATCCTCATCCTTATAATTTAGCTATAAAATCGTTATTCTCTAAATTTTTCTTCGTTTTCTAAAAAACACTCATCATATCTTGAAAGTTGGATAATCACTCAATTATAATAACATAAGATTAAAAGCAGATCTTGGCGCCACAGAAGGTTGTCCAGAATTTTCGTTTTGCTATTTAGGATATATTTTTGGTTTCTAAAGACATTATTGCTCGATGGTATGTTGGTTGATGCTGCTTCTTTGATGTTTCATTTCTAGCACTGCACTGGTTTGAGTCCCACTGCCTTCAGGCTTAATTTAAATTTTTTTTGGATACCTTTTACCCTTTTGTTCGTCTATTGTGTTTTCATTGTCTTGCTATTATTTCAGATTATCGTCAATTGATTTCAAAAAATGGATTTAGTTTTGTGTTTCACGCTTAATTCATTCGGTAGATTGTTGTTTTGTACCAAATTTGACACTTTATTTTCAGTTGCTGCCTATGTGACTCCTTGGGAATACGGTGGTGATTGGTGACATTGGAAAGCCAAAGAAACGGATGCTTTTTGTTGTGCGTCAGGTCCTACTAATCAGTAATCAACATGTATAGAACAGAAGCCCGAGGAAAGAATACTTTTTAATCCTAATTCATATACGTTAATCATGGTTTCAATTTTACGTGTCATTGAGGTTATAGAACTTTGAAAACTAATATGGCATCCTTGAAATTCTTGAAATGATGTTGATTAGTATTCCTTTTGTCTTTTAAGCAATCAGAACCTGTTGCACACTATTTTTGGCCCAAGATGTGAGTTCCAGTTGGCATAACATCAGAATCCACTTTGCACACAACTTTTTTGAACATCCTCTCCTGCAATGTGATTCTTTAAGATCCAAAATTTTAAGTATTTTGGATATGCGATTGAATTTGGACATCTTCAACCATTTCCATAGTATCTTCTAAATTATTTTTCCATCTTGAGTTTCAGTTTAATTCACTTCTAATATACATCAACCCTATTGAAATTTGAAAGTGGAGTAGGTCTACTTTCAGCTAAGAAGTGGAAACATTTGCTTAGGTCAGTAGGTCACATACTGCGGCTATTGTGATGAGATATGGTCATTTGGTGCTACCTTAGCAACTTAAAAAGTCTAATATCATATAATGTAACATGCTACCAAAAAAATCGTTTCACGGTTTCAGTTTTTTGTCTTTCGCATTATGCATGTAGATTCACTTAATGGTCATGTTTTCTTTACCTTTGCATGGTCAGATTATAAAACCTGCCAAATACATAGTTGAAACGAGTCATCTCTGCAACTTCCGGGTTTTACCGGCGGTATAAATACCATTTTAAACATGTTATTTTTTGTATCGTAAGATATACGAGTTTTTTAGTTCCGGTACTGTGATGAACATAACCAAAACCGACCGAATTCGTGATGGATACATAACCATATCCCAGTTGCCCCGGCGCAAAGCGTGGGAAAAAACTACTTAATAATATTATTAGCAATAGAGAGGATACATATACATAGCTGTGTAGCCAACTAGAGACATCTATGGAAACTAATAACACAATAATAAATACAAGATTATGGACAAAAATAATCGTTTGCTAAGATGCCCCTTTGTCTTAGCGTGGTAGAACCAAAAATGTTAAGGCTAGATTTAAGCTTCGAGGAAAGAGGATGAGGCAACCCTTTCGCAAATATATCGGCGTATTGGTAATAAGCCAACACGTGTAGAACCTGAACGTAACCAACCCGAATTTTTGTGTCTAACGAAATGGATGTCAATCTCTACCTGTTTGGTTCTTTGGTATTGGATCGATGGAGAGATTATCACAATAAACAATCGTGGCCCGAAGAGAAGGAACAAATAATTCAAGTAGAAGATTCCTTAACCAACTCGTTTTGGCTAACGTGTTTGCAACCCCATGGTACTTAGCCTTGGCACTCAATCTCGATATGGTGGCTTGACGTTTCGACGAACATAAGACTAGTGCCTAAAAATATGCAATAGTCCAACGCGAATCTTTTTGAGTCGAGGCAACCTACATAGTCCACATATATGATAGCCGTCAAATTTCAGGTCCAGTTTCAACATTTTTAAAGTAGAGGAACTTAATTGGAATAAGTCAAACTTTATGTCAAGAATAAAAAGTGAAAGTATATATAAAGTATACCAACTCATCCCTAAACTTCAAGATTTAAAACATGTGCTGGAACATGACATTTAAGATGCTAAAGACCTAAAACTTCAAATAGGCATGTCTCGAGCTAGCAAATGAGTTACGAGCCACAAAATTTGAATCTTGGGTGTCTTCTTGCAAAGAATGTGAAAATAGGACTTAGTGAACCATTACCTCAAGCTTAGCGGTTCTCTGCATGGAAATAAAGATGAAAAGGTGGCGCTGACGCGTGTATCTTGACTCATCAATTGGTAGCGGACCGTTATCATTTTGTTAGCAATCTGATAAGCCACAAAAATCCACACGTGTTCAAAATTGATGCATGTCTCATGACTAATCATCATCGAGCAGTAGCGGTTCACTACAAAACCCTTACCGGGCTATGAGACCCAAAACAACCCATAAATATCTGTAATGTTAAGCAGAACCTTACCAGCCTTAAGTGTTCACTTGAAGCGTTCAAAAATCTTGATTCTTTCTGCATTCGCTTAGATCCCGAGCCTATATTCCGAGCGTTTCTTCGCCAACAAGAAACCCATGTGCTTGTGATAAGTAGCCAAGAAAAGGGTGTGAAGGTTATGCCCGGGCACTAGGAGCCATAACCAAGAAGTATGACTAATCATTAGGCTTGTTTAAGGTAAGATTTATTACAGTTTATTTTAAGTCTAAACAATGATCTTAGACGAGGCCTATAGTCAAACCTTAAGATTTAAACTACAGCAGCAACGGTCTAGCAACACAAAAATGGTTAAGCACTATAAGTTTAAATAGTCCTAGAAAATAAAAACATGGAACATTGCAGTCCCGTACAGAATGAAAATGCAATGGACATATTGTTCATAGAGTATTATACTATTACTCAACTATTTTCAATAAGATTTGTGAAACTTTTATAAAAACTATTTTATGTTTAATAATGTATTCACTGGTACGAATATTGACGTATTCTTGTTAAAGTATTCAAGGATAGAATATTTAGCAAGGTAGATGTTAAATGGATAATGGTTTAAGTACTTTAATGTATTCAAGGATAGAATATTTAGCAAGGTAGATGCTGAAGGGATAATGACTCTCCAGGCATGATAATACATTGTGTAGGGCCGTCTATGAGAATGCGGGAACATCAAGGCCCCATGGGAGTAAAATAATGGGCCATACATTTAAAATGTTTTAAAAAAGAAATAAGCATATGAACCCTAATCAGTTTATCTAGCGTACAATACAAATACGTTTTATTCTTTGGTTCCCTTGCTCTTGGTCGCCCAAAGAGAGGAAGAGAGAGTAGAGGATTTTTCCTCTATTATGTCTTTTGTTACTCGTGTGTTGTTGTGTTATGTTGAGAGAAAAGAAAGAAAGAATGAAAATAGTCTTTCAAAATATGGCACCACCCATGGAACCAATAGAATCATTTGCATGTCTTCACTAACAAGTTTATAACAATAAAATAATAGGAAGGAGAAAGAGAGGGGGAGGGGGCGGCCACCCTCTCTCTACCTTGTCCAAATTCAAAAATTATTTTATAATATAAAACTTGTTATAAATAGTTATATTAACTTTCAATATTTAAAAGTTACACAACTTAAGAAACATGCAAGGTTAATGAGGTTTACATATTGTTATTTAAAAAACTTAAATAACACTATGTAATGTTCTCTAATAAAATATAAATCATCCATATGATTTATTTATTACACAAGTACATTGTATTTAGAAACCCTTTCCAAATAACTCAAGTGTTAATATTTATTTGTCATGATCATATCATATATAAACAAATATTATTAGTGTTTGTCTAGCTTGTTATTGGGTATGACCCAACTTGGATCACGGCGTACTAGCCACATCAATAATAATATGGGTCTTGGGCATATCGAGTCCAACATGAACATTTCAACAGTTATACTTTTAAGTTCTCTTTTGATTTAATGGTTAAATGCAAATGTTGAATAATACAACTGTGTTCGGTTTTAATACATTTAATCCATGAATATTATATTCTAAATTATCTGTAGTCGGTCAGACTCGTGGGAACGACTCTGAATTAAGACTATTCTGACTTTGGACTCAAGGGGTTTACTTCCAAACTCACAGACCTCATTAAGAATGACGTTGGATGTAACTCGCATCAAATCCTCTTCATGGATCTTAGTCATAAGATGTTTTGATACCGGTATACTCATTTAATATCCTTAGGCCTGAGATACATATTAGAACTTTCGTTTACTAAAGGCTACTCTTTGATCAATGTCAATCGCTGTTGTGTAACTGCTAGCTATAAAGGCATTGGTTGGGAATAATCTGAAGTTCAGTGGGAGTTGTATGTATTTAAGATGGGATTCTGTACTCTTATATGGTATGTAACAGTTAGATATCTTGGCGCCCTCGTTGATTCAAACTGGTAAAGTGTGAGGCCTCACCCAAACTTACTGTGTGTTTGATTGGACCACTTTGATTCTAGATCGAGAACTATAATGATTGAATGCCATATGAGATTGAACCTGATCCATGTCTCATTGTTCAGTTGATGTATTATACAGAAATGATAGATGACAAAGATTACCATAAACTCGTTATCTTCCAATAGTGTATTCCAAGATAGTTTTGGTTAATGAATTTAAAATGTTATAACCTGTTGGGGGCAGCTATGTGTAGCTAGAGCACCGCTGGCTGTCAGTATTGAGTAACTTAACCGAAAACCGTCCAAGTGGGAGACTGTTGGAATTATAGACCGATTCGGGTAAGTCAATACGACCAACCGAGTTATGACCCGTGAGAGTTACACCATGAGGTAACTAACCATAAACTTGCTTAAGTTTGTTAACCGGGTTAGACGTTTTAACGAGAAAAAATTATATGGAATGGGCCGTGGAGCAAGAGACGGACTTATTGGCCCAATGGGTAGGTTTATAACTGATTAGATTAGTTAAACCTAATTAAAGGTTATATAAATATATGATATTGACATAACCTTAAAAATCCAAGCCTAATACAAGTCCATCTCCTCTCTTCCTCCACCCTAGTCGCCGGCCACCTGCACCACAACCGCTGATTCGCCGCAGGCGCCTGACCAGCCGCCGCAGCCTGGCGGTGCCACCGCTGCCTGCTGCCACTGACCAGTCGCTGTCTGTCACCGCCGACCGCGCCTCCAGCCACTGCCGCACACCACCACCGCTGTCGGGTTGCCGTCGTGCACCGCCACTGTTGGTCGTTGATCTCGTTGTGTCACCTAGCTCGGTTCGTTAGCCTTCGGTGTCTCAACCGATTATTTATTAACCGAGGCAAACTTAAATATATTTGCTAGTTTATAATTATATATTTAGTGTTTGACTCGTACTCGTATTGTCTGTAACTGGATCCTGTCGGGTTTAGTTTCGGTGCTGATTAATTATATACTTTCCGATGCGTATAATTATTAATTGATGAGATTATTTATTATTAACCACGTTTATTGAACCGGTTTAATAAACAAAATTTTAACTGATCACCACTGAAACCCAACAGGCCGATGTTGGTGATTAGTTTAGATGAATTAGTGTCAACCTGCGTGGCAGATAGTTTACAGTTAGTCATATTTGCCCACCCCAGAATGTCCTCCACACACGTTTCTTAGGTCATAAATAAACATCCTTTTTGATGTTTAACTGATATGCCCAAGAAATGATGGGAGTGTACCAAGATCAGACATAGTGAACTACTTGGAATGACAAAAATGACAGCACTATGTAATTATAAAGTCTTATGTGAGGCAGTTAAGACGATATCATCTACTCGGGGATGAAGACGTTGGTGCCACCACAATCATGAAACAATGTTTGAATTAGCAAGAGGGGAAGCTTTTTATATTAGCATCTATGAACAAAGAAATACAGTTAATGGATCTCAAGGCTTAGATTTCTGTACGACTTGCTACAATCTACAGTGTTATACAATCTGTAAATTAAGAATTATTCTAACTCCTTTCAGAAGCTAGAAATCACCACTTGGGGATGATTTTGCTCTAGTTGGATGATCGTATTTGAAGAGCACATTTTGGAGGTAATTATAGATATTAGAAGTGCTTTCTCGAGATCGTTACACACGCATCTTTCTATCAAAGAGATAATATACTTCATAAATGCGGATTCGAAAGGCAGTCTAATTGGGCCATCAGGCTCAACCCATACTCGTCCCCCATAACCATCAACACTTTTTGAAAAATGTCATTCTTAAGATAACTTAATGGCATCACAAACCGCGTTTCATCAGACGTGTACACTACAATGTGACCTTTATCAGTCTTTTTGGTTGTGCCCGCTCTTTGAGATGCGATTCCTTTCTGCCTTAGTGTTGCTGTTCGAATGAGTTTCCTAGCGCTTATCATTTTGTTAATGCGGTGTGAAGTAGAGATCGAGAGGGTTTGGTTTTCAGGATGCGCAAGCTAAGAAGCCTTCTGTTTGATTTGCTCTATTGGACGGGCACACAAGGGTATTTATTGAAAAAAATAACAGCCCTTGAGTTTGATGAACGATGATGATATCTGTTGAGCTGTAGGGAGAGTGGACAAGGGGGCAAAACAAGATGATAGGTCTCACCAACATTGTATGGCAAACCAAACATAAGTGAATTGTTGTCGGATGGTTGAGTCACATACATGTATCGTGTCCAAACAACCTGTTCACACGTTTGGCTAGACGGATATGAGCCACAGATTCAAGATTCCATTGGCAGAAGTAAAGGTCTATTTAATGCTGAAAACATAGTTGTTAACTATCATTTATCACTGTACGTACCACCGTATATGTAATCGTTATGTCGAAATAGATTTGATCCTTAGGGACTTGGGTCCATGACAGGTCATGCACTTTAATAGCTCACATGCATCTATAAGGCAAAACATTTTATTATGTATACCACTATCATTTTTGTGTATGACATATTAACTAACCAATTAAATGAATATATACTCGAACGAAAAGAACGAACCTAAACTAACATAATTAAGCTAGTGGACATAAATGAATAAACGTAAATAAACGAACATAAATGAACGGACAATATTTGCGTTCATGTTTATTCTTTTAAATAAAACAAAAGAATAAAAAAATTCTTCGTTTGATTATTAAATACATGTAGCTTTTTATGTTCCGGAGAAGTAGACAAAAACATGTGATCGATTCATCACTTAGATGCTAGGTATAATAGCTGTTGAAGTTTTTATGTAGGCATCTACATATTGCTGTCAAGTGGTTTTGCGACACCTAGATATGGTCCGGCATACCGACTCGATTTCTCATAAGCCTTGCAAGATGTGCTACACATGCCATAACATTCTAGATGGCTTCGTCAAGTACGTAATTCCTTGTTAGGATCACAAATGTTTTGTATGCGAAGAACATGGCCTAATTAGCCTATTATGGTTTTTAGAGTACTAGAATGCTAATGAGGCTACATTTTACGGATATTTACGTTTGAGGAAAGACAAAATCATGTGCCTAGGTACATTATAACATATTGGACTTTATTATACCGGACATGAATACACGAACTCAATATATATAAAATATCAACTAGCATATTCAATTAAAAAGTTGGGAAAAGAAAAATATCTTTAAACTAATAACGGAAAAACTGCCTAATTTTGGAGATCAAAATGTCAAAAATGATAAAAAAAAGATAATTAACGAATAACTTAGAAATAACCGACTTATATTAAGTTATCGCTGCAAACCCCGAGATACTATTGCGGCGAGGGATGAACAAAAATCTAGAGCTCTAATTCAAAATTCTCTCGACTCATCCCCTCCTCAGGAATTGCCAAACCATTTGACTCTTCAGCCATTCCAATATAAAGGATTAGTCAATCAAATAATAGATAATAAATGGGTCGGCTTGAAAATAAATGAATTGCTAGTTGTAGAATATTATTCTCGTCAGACTTAAACCTAAAAAAAAAAGAAAATAAAAACGAATAAGAATAAGGGTTCGACCCATTTTGCTCCCTTTCGGCGAAGTAAATTAACCTAAGGTTAAGATAAATAAGGGTTTGATCCGGATTTTTCTTCCATTTAGGTGTCATAGACCGAGAGAGATATTTTCATTTCTTGTCTACTCTTTTCTTTAACAGTATTTTCCGTACCACAACCATTAGAAATAGAGAATCTATTAGAGAATCCATATCAAAGAAAGGTCTAACTGTTGGAATAACCAGAAAATAAGCTCAAAAAACTGATTACAATATCTTTGGTCGTGATGTTGGTGATTGTTTTGTTGATTTTGTTGTAATATCTAACACTAACTTTGTTCATGTATTTATATTAGTCACCCAACCTGGTCACCAAACATAATTATGTATCCACCACTCAATTTGGCCAACAAGTTCAACTTGGCAAAAAAAGGTCAACTTGGTCACCAAGAAAATGGAAGAATGTTTCATAATACCCTTTAGACTTTAACCGGCTTTTTAAAACCTCTTAGACCCGGTTCACTGTATTGTGACCCGGAATAGAAATTAATCCAACATTCACCCCCCTAATTTCTTATTCAGATTAGAAAGGTCTTCAACTCCAAGTAATTCACGCATCTCCGTAAACTTGATTCTTACGAGTGCTTTAGTGAGGATATCGGCTCGTTTATCTTTCCCTCTAATGTGCTCAACATCAACCTCCTCGTCGTTGTAGCAATCTTGGATAAAATGAAAACGAGATTTTATATGCTTTGTTCGATTGTGAAAACCAAATTTTTCACAAGGGCTATTGCGGACATGCTATCAAGTTTCAACACAACCTTTTGCAACGCTTCTCTAGTCAACTCGCTCAACAACTCTCGGGGCCATACGCTTGACAAGTGTCTGCCGAATCCGCCATGTACTCGGCTTCACACGATGAGAGTGCAACTGTCGCTTGCTTTTTTCAGCACCATGTAATTGGAGATTGACCGTAATAAAACACGTGTTCGATGGTACTCTACCATCATCCTCATATGTGTTGTAACTACTATCGTTGTACCTAACAAGTCGTTTGGACCCATTCTTCTTGTACTTGATCATTTAACGAGTCGTTTTCTTCAAATATCTCAATAGGTGTCGTATTTCCATACCATGAGATTCTTGTGGGCTTTGCATGTATCGACTAACAATACCCACAGAGTACGCCATATCGGGTTGGGTGTGTAACAAATATTGTAAGCAACCCACCACCTTCCGGTACTCGGTTGCATCGAGTTCGGCTTCATTCTCGACTTTCGAATATTTCACACCATGATCCATCGGGACTTGAGACGGATTATAGTTTTGCATACCGGTCTCCTTTAGAATTCTTTTGGCATATCCTTTTTGTGTAATTACTATCCCGTCCTCTCGTTGAAATACTTCGATTCCAAGATAGTAAGTTAACTTCTCGAGATCCGACATCTCAAACTTGGTCGTCATACCCTTCTTGAAATCGAAAATTATACTCGAGCTTGTACCTGTCATAAACAAATCATCCACATACACGGCTACGATCAAAAAATGTTTCCTATCTGTCTTTCAGTAACACAATTGTTCCTTGAAAAATTTTTGAAACTTCATGTCTCGTAGGATGCTATTGAGCTTTATATTCCAAGCTCAGGGAGCTTGCCTTATCTCGTACGAGGCCTTTGACAACTTGTAAACTTTTGCCTCCTCGCCCTTTTTCTCGTATCCTTTGGGCTGTGAAACAAATATAACTTCTTTCAATTCACCATCCAAGAAAGCCGTTTATACATCAAGATAGTGGATTTCCCACCTGTTAGATGTGGCTAATGCAACTAGTAGCTGAACGGTCTCGATTCGGGCTACCGAAGCGAAAACGTCATTAATGTCGATCCCGGGTTGTTGCACGTAACCCTTTGAAACCAACCGATCTTTGTACTTGTTTATCGTTCCATCCGCATTTCGTTTGATTTTGAACACCCACTTTAACCCGATACATTTTGCACCATTTGAAAGTTCGACTAACTTTCAAGTTTCATTCTTTTTTATTGAATCAATCTCGGTATTCATAGCACGAACCCATTCTTGGTTCGACTTAGCCTTAAAATAGCTACTTGGTTGACCACTTGCTAAAAGAAGTACTTGCTATTAGTTAAAGTCAACAAGTAACACATAATCTTCTTGGTAAAACCGAGACTCAGGTTGAACATCTTAGACCTGTTCGGGCCTCATCTTCATTTGAATGGACGTGTGACCAATTACTCGGCGACGGAACTTGGGAGCGGGTTGAGGAATTAGACCCGATATGACTCGGTTCGGCTGAGTCATTGGATTTGGGTTAAACCGATGATGCAGGTTCAGAGCTTGGGCTACCCGACTTGCTTCTAGACGTTTCTTCAATAGTAGGTTCAATTTGACCAGTTCCATTGCCAACCTCACCCCTCCCCAAAAAAACCAATAGAAAACATATCCAGCACGTAGTCATTCTTCTCGACTTTCTTTACCCAATCCACCCTTTATTTTCGTCAAACACAATGTCCTGACTAACAATTATTTTCTAGGTATTCGGATTGAAGAGACGATACGCTTTTGAACTCGTATCAGACCCAGGATAAACGAGCTATCTTGACCCGTCATCAAGTTTCTTTAGATGTGCGCTGTCATATTTAGCATACGCCATGCACCCAAATACTCGAACGTGTTCAATAAACGGTTTCTTTTTCTTGAACCGTTCAAACGGTGTTTGATCAACCAAAGCCCAAATTGGGACCCGATTGATAAAAAATGTCGAATTTCGGACCGCTTCTTCCCACATATAACTTGGTACCGGCCTTTAGAATACTCCGCATCTTCCCCATTAAAGTTCGGTTTCGCTTTTCTAACACACCATTTTGTTATGGCATGTACGGGGCGGTTAAATGCCTAATAATTCCACTTTCATCGCAGAACCGATTGAAATCACGTGAAGTGAATTCTCATCCCCTATTGGTTCGAAGAGTTGTCATTGGTAAACCCACCGCTGTCTCGATTAAGGCTTTAAACTCTTAAAACTATCAAATGCTTCGCCTGTTTCTTTCAATAAAAACGTCCACTATATCGTGAGTAATCATCTATAACAACAAAGACATACATATTACCCGAGATAGTGGATGGGATTATTGAACCGCGCAAATCACCATGAACTAACTCCAAAGGTTGGCATGCTCTAAATGAGGATGTGGCCGGAAACGAACGCCTTGTTTATTAACCCACCAAACAAGATTCACACAACTGATTTCATGCTCAACATGTGGTAAACCTTGTACAAGATCCTTTTTAGCCATCGATTTCATTAACTCGAAATTGTTGTGCCCCAGTCTTGTATGCCATCGCCATGCATCATCTTCGATCATTGATTGCCAACACTTGGGAGCTTTAATCTTCATTCATATTTTATAGAGTCGGTTAAGGGATCTTGTGACCTTCATTAGTAACCTTGATATAACGCTTAATATATATAAATCCCGTGTACTTTTTAATTAATATTTTATTAGTTTATGTTTGGTTTTTGTTAGGATTTGTATACTACTAACACATTTGAATAATCTAGACCTCGGGATCTGTTCGTGGTTAAAGAGGGCGAAAAACAAGCAAAAATGAGCTAAACCGGCGAACCGGCACATCAGGAAACGAACCGGACCAGAACAGAATGGTTTTGGCCGCCCCTTCATCCGTAGCACTGCACGGTGGGGAGGGCCAAGCCCGCCGTGGGCACCTTCCAGAAGTTTCTAAACGATTTTGTGGGTTTGGGCCTTGATTTTTCCTATTTAAAGACCCCTAAACTCAACCTTAAATACAACCTGAATACCCTAGACGACTTGGACGAATTTGGGAGCTCAAGAGGTGATATTTCCTAGGTTTTGAAGGCTAGGAATTAGCCGGCGAAGTGCTTATCATCAAAGGACGAAGACCACGGGTTTTATCACCTTTGAACTTCCGTTCTTATTTATTTTCGCCTTGATTTCCTTTATTATTGTTTTGTTTGATTTTACTATGCTAGGCTAAACATTATAGACTGCTTAGGCTTATGATGAACCTTTGTTAATGTTTGATTTTGACTTGGGTTTTATTTATCTTTATGGTGTTATGAACTAGTTAAAAGGTTTAATTATATTAAATTGATGCATATGTGTGTTTAGGGTTGTTTGTTGAGTGTTATTATTCCATAGTTGCCTTGATTATTGTTTGTCATTATGATAGGTTGCTATTAGGTCATCTAATTTGTGTTTTTGACTATTTTATGATTGATTTCGATTAAAAACATAGGAATAATGTTATTTAATTAAATAAACCTAAGTGTGCTGCTAACATAAATATCTGTAAGGTGATAGGTTATTGATAGGTTTTGATTTCCGCGCTGTAAGGTAGAATTTCGTATAAAGGAACTAGTTTGTAATTAATTAGGTGACCGTAAGGAAACTTGATATTTTAATACTGGTGAGTGTTAAAACTTATTAGAAACCCATAGGTGTCTTCTTGAGAAGGATCAGGGGTCCTGTTTGGGTTTTCTCTTAAGTGTTTATTTTGCGATCCCAGTTCCATAACTAAATATTTTCCCGGTTAATTGATAACTGAAACTTAGGGGATTCTAGCCTAGGTGGTTGTTTGTCATAATTTGAATTAATTCTAGGTTTAAGTTATCTTTAAGTCTTAGTGATTAATTTAATATTGGTTTAATATTAGTTTTTAGTAAAACCCCCCAATAATAATAAATAAATATTTGTGTATGTAGTTGAGTCTAGTTTAGCTAGTTTATGTAATTTAAAGAGTCTCGTGGGTTCGATATCCGGACTTACTTAGCTGTACCAGAGTTGATCGGTTCACTTGCCAGTTAGTAATTTTAGTTAAGTTAAGAGTCTAGAATTTATTACTTAGTGTTTAGATTAGCGTGTTTTTATATAACTACTTTTAGCACATCAAACCTCTCGTTCTCATCGTACAATGTCTATTTTAAATCCGGAATGTAATAAACATCGGTTAGCAAGTCTTGTTCACCCGGTTTTCCTTGGAAAAGAATCGACCGCTTTCCCTTGATTTGAGAATACGATCCATCTTCAAACTTAACCCTCCCGGTTATGTTCTCGTTTAATACCAAAAAATATGACCGGTTTTCTGTCATATGATTGCTCGCCCCATTATCCAAATACCATACATCATATTCGACCCGCTCGGTCTTGTATTTCTTCGGTATTACGTTTTGTTCATTTAAGAATATGACTTGATGCATATATGCTGCATCATCAAAATTTTCACGGGATTCGGTTTTGTCTACTTCTTTACCCTTTTAAACTCGGTCCGGGCAACCGGATGCAAAGTGACCAAACTGGTCGCATCGGTAACAAAAAAATCTTTGACCGATCTTTCGTCACCTTTTCTTTTCCCCGACTCGATTACCCTTGTTCGGTACTAGGGGTTCGGTCTTGGCCACTATAACTAGAAAATACATATCAAAAAACTTATTACATTATCTTTGATAGTGATGGTAGTGATTGTTGTGTTGATTTTGTTGTAATCTCTAGCACTAACTTTGTACATGTATTTATACTAAAGGACACTACAAGAAAATCAAAGAGCTTAAAGGTCGCCAGGCTGAGTTGTTCTTCTTTCTCATGTACTCATCCTTCTCTTTGCATCTTGTTTTTGTTTGTTTAAAAAATTGATTTCTTTTGTGTAAGAACGGTAAGTTGAATGACTGATTTTAAATTTAAATTACTGAATTGGTATTTGAGTTGAATGATTGAATATAGTTTTTATTGTTTGACTCGACTGGAACTGCATTGCCGGCCTGAAACATAAAGTAGGGGAAAAAGAATTTTTTGGCTCTCGTGAATTTCAGCTCATCCATTCTAGATGTTTAAGATCAGCCGCTGAGTGACATACCACTCCCTTTGTGGGTTAAAGGGCGTTAAATGAAATGTGGGTTAAATATCTAACGGGCTTTAAAATTCTCTACATACACCCAAACAATAATTTAATAATTAATTTTACATTAAATAAAAAGAGGTAAATGGGGGTTAAATAATTTCCTTAGGGTGAGGTATAGTGAAATGGGGTAAAGTAGGTGATGTGATGCTTACATAGAGTAAAGAAGCGTAAATGTATACCTCATGACCTAATATCCGGTCATTAGCTTCTAAATCAACTAACAAGTATATAAAATCAATCTAATATTTATGTAAAAGGTAGTCACGCTACATGAGTGAGTTATAGTTTCATAAAAAAAATATTAAAACACAATCTTAACACTATTCATAAGGTACATAACATAGTATAAAAGAAGCGCACGAGGTCATTAAAGATGCATAATTTTCTCCGATGACAGATCAAAGATAAATGTCAATAGTACCATTAGAAGACTATAAATTTTCCTTGGTCAAGGTCTCTATAAAATGCCTACACACTAGGCTTACATTTTCATAGTGTGACATTAGGTTTTCATATCCGTAACATCATAAATATTTATGAACTAGCAAGATTTCTGGCGCGTTGCGTCGGATTGATGTTATTGACAGTCGAACTCGCACAACTTATTAAATCATGTAGTGCGTCTGCGAGTCGAGGTGAATTCGATTGTTGTTGGGTTACGTAACCAGTAACACACACACACAAAAAAAACTTTGTTAACGCATAAATACAACAAATTTAGCTTAACAAAAAACGCGTTGTGGTTACAAATCGATGGCATTTCGGTTGGTATCTGGTTACGGTACCAATAATAAAGCAAACCATAAATTCGTCCAGACCAAAATACAACAATTTAAGATAATTAAAATATAAAAAAAATGTGGCGAATAGAAAAAACATGTGCACTGCAGTTGTTAACCGATACGAATCTGTTGATTATAGAATCGAGGGACAAAAAAAGCGATAAAAACAACCCACACGTTGCGTTTGCGAACTAACACGAATTCAGTCGGTATCGATGTTGTCGGGAATAAATCGTACAGAGAAAACCATGTGTTGTGGTGGTGAAATGACAAAATTTCGGTTGGTATCAAGTTACGACACCGAAATTAAAGCAATAAGTTAATTCGTCTACACTCAAAATACAACAAATTAACATATTTACATAAAAAAGACTGTGACGAAAACCAAAAATATATGCGCGTTATGTCGTGACTTGCCGCGAAATCGTCCAGAATCGATGGACTAAAAAAAAGTCGTGGGGAAAAAGCCTTAGGTTGCGACCGCGAGCTGACGTGAATTTGGCCAAAATCATTTGACGGTATCAACGGTAAAAAAAAACCCGTATCTTACAGCAACGAAACGACGTGAATTTAAAAACAAAAGCAAATTAAAAACAAATAAAAAGGCCAACAACCACTTGAGGCCACGAGGACCAATTATGTGGTTACGCGGTGAGGCTAGCGATCCGGTCATGCATATTTGGCTCGCTTCTGTAAAAACCGGCCGGTCAAGGGCGGTTAAACCGAATAACCGGGATAAAATATCGGACCGTATATGTACAATAACGAGTTTGCTTCCGCCGTACATCGATTGGAAAGGATACGAAGTGGCGTGGGGGAGGAGGAACACCGGATTTAGACGTATAACAGGCACAAACGAAGCCGGATCTGACAGCTATGGTGGGCGACGAACCCAATTGCAGCCACAAAATGGCTGTTTTGCTGTTTGCTATAATGTAGGAGACGGTATGCTTATGATGTTTAGGGTTTCTCTTCTTTATTTGTTAGTTATTTAAGATGGGCTGATAAGCTTACAAGTTTCAAATGCCACTTAGTTAAAGCAATGCCATGGCCCGCTGCCACCATTAATATACAAATAGATGTGTACATAATAAATACACATATATTAACATAGCCGGTTCGTAATTCCGGTTCAACCGGCTCAACCGGTTCGACCAGTGAACCGGTAAGGTATCCGGTTCACCGTCCGATCCAGTTATGAAAACAATGATTATTATATATAATAATTCCATAATTAAGCAAACTCTAGGCTTACATATTCCTAAAGTACGTCTGCGTTAAGTTGACCTGATCCGAGCATAGGGTTCTGCACGAGCCTATTCGATTCGAGCCTGGGTAAGCTTGGGCTCGGCTCGATTTTAGACCTATCTGGCTTGGCTCGATTTTAAAGCTGAGTTGAAATTTTGAGCTCAAGCTCGTCTTGGTTTGAAATGGGCTGGCGTTCGGTTCGACTCGATATGATTCAGTCTTTGACAGCTAAAGACTCAAATTAAAAGAGACAAGGGCACTTTCGACTAGCTTTTTCCCATAACATGAACTAATCTCGTCAACCTTCATACTTTTTAATCATTAATTGATGGGATTTTAACCTACTAAATTATGCCACTTGTCCCAAAAATCTTGTAGGAATCCAAAAAATATCGTGGGAAGACGAGATAAAATCTTGTCAGAAACCAAAAAATCTCGTTAGAAGCCAGAGAAATCTCATCGGAAGCAAAAAAAATCTCTTCGGAAGCCAAAAAAAATCTTGTTGTACGTCAAAATAAATCTCGTCAAACGCCTTAAATATCCCATTCGCTCCGACGATTAAAAAGCCAACTCAATGAACATTTTGGTCATATTCCCATTATGAAAGCTTATAATATAATTCAATGTAATTTTGTAGAATCCTACCATATCAAATCTTCTTGATTAAGTTCGTCCTTTTACTTTAAATTAACATTGTTAAATCATCTTTTTCCTTATTTTTAGTTGAAATATTTTGGTACAAACACATTATTTTATTGCTATAGCTTTATAACATCATAACAAGATCGTTATAGTTTCAACTGATTCCGGCGATCACATGCTAGACAATTAGGAAATTAAAAAATGATTTTATTTTTGATAACCAAGTGGTGAATGCCATAAAATCGACGTTGTTTTTATGGGTGAAACATAGAAGTAAATGCTCAAGCTTGGAATGAAAGAAATGATGTAGGTTTAATTTTGTAAATTTCTCTTTATAATTTGGTTCATTCTTTCTTAGTTTTTATTTTGAACGTTTCTTTTTCTTGTATGTTGTTGGGCTTTTCTCCTTGTGAGTTTCCCTTTTTCTTTTTGGTAAGATCAGCCTTTTAAAAATAAATAAATAAAGTAAAGAATTTTGTCCAGCTTTCCACTTTTATCACAATTTTAAATTTTAATTACCTTCTGTGATAAATTCTTGAGATCGTGTTGAATTAAATATCTTCCATTGTATTTCACATTAGTTCATGATACTTCAATTCACTTTCTTTTGTGGACGTCATGTTGGGTCCACAGTCCTTTTCTTCATCTACAATCGTGGTACGACATTGCACATGGTTTTGTAGCAAAGATAGATACATTCGTAGGTCTCATTATGAATTCTGAATCACACAAATTAGTTCGGTACATAAAAATGAGATTCCATTTCTGCCCATGTGATGGTTGTGGGCTGTGTATCAAATGGCCAACTGGACACATGCTTTTGCTCCAAATCTCCTTCACATTGAAGTACTCCTTCTATATGCCTATATATACATAGAAAACATCATGATCTCCTGTCAAGCATAACACAAAACAGCCATCAGTAGTTTGCTTAGATCTTAAACCACTTATCTCTCCCCTCAAACACATGATGATCCGCACCAAGAAGTTAATCAAGCTTGCAAGAAAGTCCCAAGAATTGACAACCATTCAGCGGAAAAGTATTACGGTGCCCGGAGGTCATTTTGTGGTGTACACACATGACGGGCACCGTTTTGTTTTTCCTTTAGGACACCTCAAGACTTACATTTTTAGAGAGCTTTTAACCATGTCAGAAGAAGAGTTCGGACTACCGAGCAGTGGACCAATCACATTCCCGTGTGATGCATCATTTATGAAGGATGTAGCCAGCTTAATCCAACAAGGTGCAGCACTAGCCAAGGAGAGAGATTTGCTGCAGTCTTTGATTACTAAAAGTTGTCATCCATCTTTTTATGTTCCTCAAGAAACAACCAGGCAACAACTCGTTGCCCATGCTTGTTAAAGCAAAATTGAAGTTGTGTATTACATGTATATATTAAAAGTGGATTTTGCTGTAACAATAGCTCTCAATGGGTTACGTAGTGGAACACCATTGGGCCATGTAGAAAAGGTTGAGAACATCTCGGGATAATGTATAGTTTTTGATAGGAAATGTATCGTAGGGCCTTTTTAGTTTGATGTCACTTAAGAGTATTTGTTTCCATATCCTCATCTATGCAATCAATCTCGGTGGTATCTCGGTTATCGGTCCTCATGTGAAATATCGGTCAGAATATCGGTATCGATAACATCGACGATATTGATAGATATTTCACCTATATATCACCGATATTCCCGATATAACGGTTTTAAGTCTTAATTTTCAACTTTTAGTGTTTAATGTTGGTGTTTTGAGTCTTAATCCGTTCCTACTTGCTACAATTGTTATTGTTCTGCAAGTTGCAAAAGGATAATTTGTTAATAATAGGAGAGTATACTTAACTGTTAGTGTTAATCACTCTTGCTACAATTGTTATTGTTTAATGTTGGTGTTTTGAATCTTAATCACTCTTTATATTTTCTCCACGTAGTATTGTGACTAGGGTACCTATTTATTTATTTATGGAAAAATCCCTGAAATAGCAATTTTTACCACCCTTTTTCCAACTTCAACCATCCCTTTCAACTAATATCTTCAACTAATACCCAAAATAGTCATATTGATCTATTAGATTCGACAGAATACATAAGGGATCCGATGAAACCCAATCACCTCTAAAATTTTGTCACATGTCAACGTATTAATGGATCCGAAGGAATATGCAAGTGATCCAATGGAATACGCAAGGGATCCGACGGAGCTCATAAAGATGTTGAGATCCGATGGGACTCGTTAAAGATATTACTTTATTGGGTCATTTCATTGGAAATTACAAAAAGATGTTCAAACACGATTGCAAAAGTTTGGGTGATTTCTCTCTTTAGAAAAAGGTTGCAAACATTGCTAGAGCATGTACGAGTTGTAGGTTAAAGTGGTTGGAGCCGGAAATCGTATTTCCAGCGAACGTTGCAGCCGAAGAATAGTGATGGTATTACATTCTCTACTGACCAGGTACATTTTTTTGTGTCACTTTGATTATTTGCATATCCTCATACATCTTTACGTTTTCCTACTTTGTATCTTATATTTTTATTTAATTCAACATATTTTAATTTGTCTATGTATTTATTCATTTATTTCAAAGTGCTAAATGTATATTATTTTAATATTTAATTTCAAATTGTTATCTTATATTCTAGTATTCGTTAATATTATCACTATTTCTATTTTATCTATTTAGTATTGTGACTACTAGCATTATTAATATTTTATATTTATTTATTTACTAGCTTTTAGCCCGTGTGTTACGTAGGATTATGTAGTTTTTGTTTTTAATCATTTTGCAATCTTATTTTTCTAATGATTTGTTTTATTTTCAATCGAGTTTTGTTTTTCATTTAATACATATATATTAGTTTGTTACATTAATTTTTTTTTACATTTGGGCTATTTCAATTGGTTTATTGTTGGGCTGGAGTTGAAGTTCATAGTTAGGCTATTTAGATTGATGTGAGTCGTGTCCAGACACCCACCGGTCCACGAGCGGTTATTGTGTTTATTACAGCTATCTCTTGGTCCTTGAAACGTCAAGCTATGGTTTCTCAATCCAGTGCCGAAGCCGAGTATCATGGTGTTGCTAATATAAACAAATGGATTGGTTATATAATTTACATAAATGTATTACGTTTTTTTGGTCGTTTCTATTATTGTGACAATATTATTTTGGATTTGAATTTAATTTATTGTAAGGACGTTTGCTATATTAATTCAGAATTTTATACTCTGACATATTTTGATCTATTTATGTTTGTTCATTACGATGTTGGATAAACCATTGAATGAATAATCTACTTAATGTTTTATATTTGTTCGTTTGTGTTCATTTATGTTTGTTTACGTTTGTTCGTGTTTGTTTACGTTTGTTCATATGGTGTTTATTTAATCAATTGTTTGTTTCATTTTGATGAATGACATCGGTTGGAGTTCTAGTAGGCTTGGTTGCCTCATCCTTCATCATAAGTTTATTATAGGTCATATGACTGAATTCAATCAAATTTTGAATAGAATTAATGCATAGTAGCTGATTAGTTAAGGGCTTACACCTATTTGCATGTTTATGATGTTTATCCTTCACTTAAAACTTGTATTGTGAGATTTTATTCAATTGTACAAAAAAATTGCATAACACTACAGAATGCAAAAGCACATACCCATTTTGCCCGAACCATGTAATAAAATGTAACAAAAGGCATGGTCCTAACAATAACATGGTTCGTTGCTAATAATCACGTCTTCGAGCAACAGAGCCCGTCTTCCTCACAAGAACACATTTATCATCATTTTTTTTATAAAATACTAATTATATGCGAGAGGTCAATTTTATAAACTCTGCACACCAGCCAAAGAAACTTAAACATCCTCCAAGTGGTCCCCATCTTTTAAGGTTTTATACTTATCAATATATTCAAGAATGGAAACAAAGACATGGAAATTGTGAGAATAGTGATTCAATGCTGCTGCCTTATGAGCATTAGGTGTTGTCAGCTGATCGTCAAAATATTGCTGCATCCACAAAGAAAAATGTTTATGAGAACATGTTTATATATACCGAGAATGCCGATTCTAGACAGGTATATGATCACATAGCACTAATAAATTAGTAGAAACACCGAGTTATGCTATGTTTGAAGACATAAATTACGAAAATACCTTGTCATTTGGAGAAGTATATTCAGAATCCAAAAGCTTCTTAGCTGTCATTTTCCTCTTTAGCTTTTTCTGCACATCAGCAGATTGTAAAGACGATGCATGCTTATGTTTCATATATACCACAACTTTTACCCATCCTCACACCCATAATTACATTGAGTACCAAATGTTTCAATAAACTAACAAATGTAGCATTATATTAGTTAAACTAAAAACGGGTCAAATGATCAAACAGATCTTACCTTCAGATCGGCTTTGTGATGATTCCTCAAGCAGCCAATCAGCCAATGTGAGATTATAATTCACACCATTGAGATTTAAAAACCAACATTGCAGTTTTGGTCCATGGTCAGAGTAAAATGACTGAAACCGTAATGAATCGATAAAAGCGATAACGTGCACGGTAATTATGTCATTTTTGGGATGAATTTGTGACAATAAAAGCAAAGTCAAATAAATATGTCAACAGGTGACAATAAAACCAAAGTCAAATAATAATAATAATAACAATAATAATATTATTATTATTATTATTATTATTATTATTATTATTATTATTATTATTATTATTATTATTATTATTATTATTATTATGTTTGCCTGCACCAGCAGTTTTGTAAGCATAGCTTGATTGGGAAAGTGTAATAATGAGCTGACATGTTGGTTTCTCTTTACCTTTTATCCACATAGCTTATTGTAATTAGCCATTTTCATTTGACCATCTGATCATGTTTTATACATTACAAGCTTTCTAATACTATGTAAACTTTAAAGATTCAAAAGTTTTTCACTGGCATGACAAAATCAAATACATATATACATATATCTCTTTTAAGTATGGTAAGTAAATTTCTACTGGTAAGGTTTACAAAGAATGCAATTATAACAATATTTTAAAGCTAATATGAATTAGTGTGTTACCTCAGTTTCTACAAATGTCAAGTACTTTCAGATCCCTGTGACATATAACTTCATTTAGTCGCATTCTCAACGAAGTTCATTGCTGACATGTCATTTACATTCTTACTGTACAACAACAACAGTAAGCCTTCAATTTGACTGTCGTCTAAGAACCGTTGATACGAAGGAGCGGGACAATCTTTAGTGAATTTAATGCACATTGAGTAGAAGAGTTTATCCAATGAATTGCTGAAAGGTCAATATATTAGTTAAGAAAACCTGAAGACGTGTCTATTATAGGGTGTTAAACGGGTCGTGTTTGTTGGTTGAACCTGAAAACAACCCGAACCCCAAAATCAAGTAAGACCCTTGAACCCCAACACGACCTACATATCCGTAGATTGACCCGAACACAACCTTTTTGATCTGAAAGTTTTTTATTATTTTTAATTGTTTTCACGTTATAACACTTTAAATTTACATTTTTACAACATGTAACACAAATTTATATAAAACAGTTACATTTTATTTAAAAAATTTTATAACAATTTCCTTCTTATTTTTGAATTTTAGCATAAAATACCCAACCAATTTAAATTATTACATAAAGCAATTTCAAAATAAAATTAAAATAGTTGGGGTAAACGGGTCAACCCACAAACCCGCCAGGTTGACCTGAACCGAAACCGTTTGTACGAAAGCAGAACTCACGAATTTTGTGTTAGGCTTGAATGCATGATATTACAACTTTCAAGGTGGATTTTATGCATCGAAATTCAAAAACTTGATTAATCGAGTTCATCACTGCAAAGCATGTCTTTTTTGGAATATAAGTTTTGTTTTATGACATATGAACTTTCAGTTAGAACAACATAAATTACCCAGAATAACAAAGAAAGCAAGCCAATATAGAAAGGAACAGAAACAACTGTAGGTAACCCTATAAACAATGCATCCAATATTTGTGCTGATATTTATGCACAAACTTAACATCCATGTTTGGGTTACAGATCTGATAATCCGGTGAGATTGAGCATCAAAGACATTACAACCCATGCTAAAATCCCACACAAGAACGAAAGTAGCTCTCCATTTAAACTCATGGAATTGAGGGATCAAAAACGATAATCACCGAATGGAAATTGAAAAATAGCTAGATCTAAGCAACGATGATTAAGGAGAGGCGGCTGTGAGATGGTTTAGTGTTTGGGGAAAGAAGAAAGGGTTATAAAGCTGCCATAACCTGTGTAAGGGTATCCCGGTTTGGTAACCCATGAGACCCACGAAAATTAAAGCATAAACGGGTCAAAACCGGGTTAAATCAATGGAAGCTCACCATTTAGAAATCAAGCAATCTGGTGGCTTCCATAAAAGGAGGGAGCGACCACATAACGACATGTAGGATTTTAGGGTTTTCGTTTATATATATTACTAGATTTTATCCCCCGTATTACGGGGGGTTGTTTTACATTATTCGTTTTTAATATTTATATATGTATATTTGGATTTTAACTTTATTTATTGTAAGAAAGTTAATAATTAATATACTTGAGATTTGATAATGAAATGGTTTCACAAATAAATGATACGTTATAATTCGGTTTAAAAACTATCTGGGTTTGGTGATACTATTACCCGTTTATTTTCTTTATTATAAAATTGTTTCTTAATTATAAATAATATCTTTTTTTAAAATAAAATAGGATATTAATTTTTAGTATATTACTATTTTATATGATTTTTTATATCAAATATTTGATGAGATTATTTTTTAATATAATGAGATATTATAACCCATTTAAGAGCTATCTGGGTTTGGTGAGACCTTTACCCGTGAATTCGGGTCAAATGCGTGAGAAACCTTCATTTACAAATAAAGTAATCTGATGGCTTGAGAGAATGGTTGTTTTACATTTTTCATTTTTTAATATTTATTTTTTGTATTTTAATCTTCTTTATTGTAAGAAAGTTAATAATATACTTAGGGTTTGATGATAAAAGGCTTTCATAAATAAATGATATGTTATAACCCGTTTAAAAGCTATCTGGATTTGGTGACCCATGACCCGCTTATGCTTTTTACTATAAAATTGTTTATTAATTATAAATAATATCTTTTTCTTTTTAAATTGGATATTAAATTTTAGTATATTCCTATTTTGTAGGATTTTCATATCAAATAATTGATAAGATTAATTTTTAATTTAATGAGATGTTATAACCCGTTTAAGAGCTATCTGATTTTGGTAAGACCCATACCCATGAATTTGGGTTAAATCAATGAGAGACCTCCATTTAAAAATCAAGAAATCTGGTGGCTTCCATAAAAGGGGGGAGCGACCACATCGCAACACATATGACTTTTGGGTTTTCATTTATATATATTATAGATATTATAGATAGATAGATTTGTTGTTTTCTCTGTTGTCCAAAGGTCTAGTGTTTAACTCTCGTGGTTGTTTAATACAATTTCATAAATGTAATTTTGGAGCCGAGGGCCTCTCTAGAAGCAAGATCTCTATTATTTGGTATCAAGGTACGATTTGTCTATATCTCATCCTCCCTAGACCATGCTAATAGCTTTGTTATTGGTTGGATTTTTTTCTAGGTATGATTGATTACTTTATTGTTTTTTCTTGTTTTAGTTTCGGTATCGTAAAGATCCTGAACGAAACCGACTGAATTCGCATCGACTAACGTCGCAAAGCTCAAAATTGACAACGCTTATGTTTTACTAACGCCTGGTTTTTTACCGACCAAATAGACGTCGTATTAAATATTTTATTTTTTATGCTAATTTTTTATATGCTAGTTTGATGAATTTATTTTTTAGGGTTTAACGTTTGAGTTTTACCAATGTTGTTTATACTGTAACGAATGTTACTAATATGGATCAAATTTATGTCGACTCGCCGTCATAACACTCGAGTTTTTCCAACGCCTGGATTTCAACGCTCAGGTTTTATCATTTTTATAGCACCACACCCGCGTTTGGGCTAACGCATCACTTTTACAATAGTTTAGACTTTTTTTATTAATCAATTTCACTTAAAGATAAAACAATACATTTTTTTACAATACTTCAAAATGAAATACAAAACATTTATTTCTTTTATGAAAATCCTTGGTCATTTATTTCTTTGTTTGCGAAGACACTTGACCTTTAAGTTTCCTCTTGAGCCCTCAATCAGTTCACCTTGGATGGACCTGTCACCTAACATGCATATAAAGAAAATATGCATGTCTAAGTAACAACTATAAAAAAATAATGTAGAGCCTTAAATAATAGCTATCAATGAATTTACATACACATTCAGTTAGCCGTGTTCACTAGACAACATTAGGTGTATTTACATACACAAGACACCTTTTGGTGCATCCACATTCACTAGACCTCTTAAAGTGCATCACATACTAACATTCGCTTGACCACATACACTTTTTCAATGTCACCTCCAAAATTGTTTACTAGCAGCGAAAGAATTAATCAAGTTAAACATGATGGTGACAGATATTGTTTAGTCAATAATATTCAAAAATGAACATTTAACAAATTGGACATTATTTACAATATAAAATCATCGTACACTAGTTCAGTAAATATTGATTAAAAACATTTTTTCCAACATTTTGGGTTTGAACATGACATCCATTTTTCCCACATTCCTTCATGAAACTTCCATCTCGGTTACCTGAAACCCACGTTTAAAAATACGTCAACCTAAAAGTTGATGAGTTCTCAATTAATAAACCTAATATTTTAAACCAAAGCATTTTCTTTTATTTTTTATTAAATGTTTATATATAAACCCCTTTGTCTTCCGTTAAGAATGTAAAATTTGAACAATCTTTTCTTCGTCCTTGTTGGCCCAAAGTCAACTTTCGTTTTAATTGCGAAAGTGTAAAAATATAATATTTTAAATCCAAAGTGTGACAAATTATATTTTTACACAAAATCCATTTCGATTTCTCACGAAGGCAAATCTTTAACTTAAACCATTTCGAATTTTCCTCGAAGTTTATAATAATACTAACATCTCTTCAATTTTACAAAGGTAAATCTTTAGATAAAACATTTTCCAAAGTTTATTAACATCAACATTTTATTTATTATAACAAATCGTATAAGTCATAAACTAAATAAAATTATGACATATGCTTGATATTTAAATTAATAATCTGATACATACCAAACTCGAAATATTCATCACCTTTTTAAACACACTAGTACAGAAAACATACCATTTTAAGACGGTTATTTAGGGTTTTTGAAACGGTCTGGAAACCGTTATAAATGTTGCGTTGCAAAAGATGAAATCTGATATTTAAAACGGTTCAACAACCGGTGTGTTATATCTTAACGGTAATAAAAACTTAACGGTGGTGCTAAAATTTTACCGGTGTATAATTTGTAAATTACAACGTCAAAAAACCGTTGTATAGTAACTAAATAAAATGGAACTGTCGTTGTTGAAAAAATGGTGATATAACTTTTACAACGGGCACAAAACCGGTATTTATAATTATTTACAACCTAATGCAATGGGCCCAAAACTGGCATTTATAATTAGTTACACAACGGGTCGTAAATCGTTTTGTTTTAATGAAGTAAATACAATGGGCTTATTATATACAACGGGTACGTACAACCACAATATATATTATAATAAAAATATTAAATGTACATTTCAATATACGTAATTCATTTACATACAAAACCTAATTCAATCAGATTGATATACACCAAATGTAAAGCATGTTTTCATAATCTTGAATTGATGAAAGGGAAGGGGCTTTAAGTTAATCACCTATAATAGATAATGAGATAAAGTACGTTATAACAAATTCATAGACTATAAATTAATAAAAAAAATAATACTTATCTGATTTCGTAGTGTTTCATATAATAGCTACATTGCTTGCCTCTTCGTCAAAATCTGTTTATAATAGACAATGAGATAAAGTTATAACAAATTCTCTTCAAGTTCATCACCTATAATAGATAATGAGATAAATTACGTTATAACAATTCATAAACTATAAATTAATAAAAAAATATAATACTTATCTGATTTCGTAGTGTTTTATATAATAGCTAGATTGCTTGTCGATCCCCTCATCAAAATCCATATGTTGAAAAAGAATAGTATTTTCTATACGATCAACTAAACATAATTAAAAAAACATGCATAGTAATGAATACTTGTAGCTTATAAAAACTTGTGGAGATATCTCATCATTATTTAAAACCTAGATTTTGATAATTATATTTATACATAAACAAATTAAGTATCTAGTAATCTAGTATACATACTTCAAACTCTTTGGATGTACGTAACTCTTGTCTTCAAATCATTACATTGAACATAAATCTATAAACGATTCCACTCAATAAAGTAAAACTAAATAATTTACAAATATATATTTAATTTAAAAATGTTCTTATACCTTAATTGATGATGTCAATCTCATACAGCTTGGGCCAAAAGACGTACATGCAAACAAACAAAGTTAATTTAGAACATGTTTGAAATTAAAATGATCATCAAGACAGTAATCTTGCATCATCATGATTATAATATCATAAAACATTCATTAAAACTTACCGCTTAGGGTTTGAAGAAACTATGCCTGCAGGTGGGAGGTAATCGAGAAGATGAATGTGATTGTAAAAATAAATTCAAAATGCTTTGTGGTGGGCAATTGATAAATTTTGGCGCAGTGAAGAGATTATAGCGCATACACTAAATTTAACCGGTGTATATGATACAAATTATAAACAACGGTCTCAGAACGAGTGTAAATTAAAAAGTTTTATAAAATAATATATAGCGGTTTTCTTAGTTTTAACCGCTCCTTATTTCATTGTATTTTTTTACATATTATTTTTTTTGTTTATATGTTATGAACTAATTTTTAATCTATCTTTATCATTATATTTTATTGGTACAATTTGTTTTTATTTACTATTTTTTTGTTTATATGTTATGAACTAATTTTTTATCTATCTTTATCATTATCTTTATCATAAGGTCATGGGCACTAATCTCAAGGAATACAACATGAAGTTCCTTGAATACTGTAGACTTGTACCGCATCTGGTTACGTCAGAGTACAACAATGTAACCAGATTCATCTAAGGGTTGCTAAAAGAAATTCGTGATCATGTAAGATCACACATGCCTGCTAGTATTGAATCTGCAATTGAATTAGCAGGAATGCCTGTCCATTCCCGGGATTTGTACCACTGCCCTACACACACAATTCAAAGGTTCCCCGAGTACATAGCCCCTGTTCGGATACAACCTTCCCCTAGGCTATGTAACACTTATGGAGAACTGGTTATGACTGACTTGGTTTTGTATGCCAATTATCAGTTATGTTTGGATCCAGACACATGTGTATTCGGTCTGAGTTGCTTTTTATTATCTATTTTGTATTATAATGATTTTAGAGATTATATCTCATGTAAACATTTATCAGACTCTTTGTAATAAACAACCAGTCTATTACAAGAGTAAAGTCAGTTCAGACAGTAAAAGGTTAACGTGTTCACCTTGTATAATCAGTAGGTACTATCAGCCTCTTTAACTTTAGTATGCTATACACCTATATTCATAATAGGTTTGCATAAGTATCTAGTTGGTATTATTCAGCAGACTTTAAGTCTGTTACAGTTTCACCAGACTCGAGGTCTGATCAGCAGACTTTTAAGCCTGACATAACCTTAGTAAAGTTATAGTCGTTTTATGAAAATACTTTGGATTTACATATGACGTTTGGAATGGCACGCTCTGGCCTAATAAAGGATATCATGTTGGCAAACTTCTCCAGGTAAGCAAACGGATCCCGCGGTTGATTGGGATTTGTACGAATTACTTTCCTTAGGCAAGAAGAGTCTACTAATGATACTCTCCTTCCAGTTACTACATGCCCATCAAAATAATAGTTTTGATATTATTACTTCACGTGGAAGCAACGTCTTTGCTTTATAAAATATTACTTGGAAAATATTAGCAGTTTAACGACTATACCCTTAACTAAGCTATATCTTATGTATTTAAAGTAACCAGTAAAGTAACTTAACCTTAATCCTACCTTAATCGGCTCGACTGGACTTAAGAACTTAAGAAATCAGCAGCACTTCGACTTCCACTTCGTTTTCAAGATTAACAGCTCGTTCGGCAGCGTAACAACACTCGATTCTTTGCGATAACAGCCCTCGAAACCTCGGAACACCCTTGGCACGATTCCATATGTTAAGTGTGTGAAAATGGGATGAATGGGCTGTGTTCGTGGCTGCCCTATTTATACCCGTTTTTGTGCATCTTCGCGATACACGATGATGTTTGCCTGAGCATCTTCGCAATACGCGAAGTTGCTTAAGTCGGCGCCGCAATTCTGCATGTCAACCCCAGGCTGCCACGTGTCACCACGTCACTAGATAATGTTGAAATGTGTGCCAGCATCTTCGCGATACACGAAGATGTTCCTTCTTTGCATCTTCGCGATACGCGAAGGTTCAGAATTTCATTTCCAGTCCTTCTAATTCCGGATTTGACATTTTTAGCCCTTTAACTTCTAAACATTACATTTTTGGCCCAAAATTAGATGGGGTATTTTCATGGTGTTACATCCTCCCCACCTTTCGAAAAATCTCGTCCTCGAGATTTATGTAAACAGATGTGAATATTTTCGCTTCATCTCGGATTCAAGTTCCCAAGTGAATTCCGGACCACGCCGGGAATTCCATCTTAGTTTTACCAATTTCAATCTTTTACGTTTCAGGAACTTGGTTTGACTATCCTCAATTCGTATCGGCTCTTCCACAAATTTGAGTTTCTCATTCAGTTGTACGTCTTTTAGAGGCATAGCAAGTGTCTCATCAGCTAAACATTTTCGTAGATTCGATACGTGAAATACGTCATGGATTCCTTGCATTTCTTCGGGTAACTCAAGTAAATAGGCGACAGGACCTATTCTTTCGAAAATTTTGAATGGTCTAACAAAACGCGGACTTAACTTCCCTTTCTTTCCAAAATGAACTACACCCTTCCAAGGTGATACTTTGAGCAATACTTTGTCTCCTTCTTTGAATTCTAACGGTTTTCGTCTTACATCAGCATAACTCTTCTGTCTGTCACGTGCTGCATTTAATCTGTCTCGGATTTGTATCACTTGATCAGTTGTTCTTTGAACAATCTCGGGACCTGATAACTGATTATCACCAATTTCGGACCAACATACAGGTGTTCTACATTTCCGTCCATATAGTGCTTCGTATGGAGCCATTTGTATGCTTGTGTGATAGCTATTGTTATACGAAAATTCCATTAGAGATAGGTGAGTGTCCCAACTATCACCTAAATCTATAACACAAGCACGAAGCATATCTTCTAATGTTTGAATTGTTCTCTCACTTTGTCCATCTGTCTGTGGGTGATAAGCAGTACTTAAATTTAAACGCGTACCCATTGCCTTTTGAAAACTTCTCCAGAAGTTGGAGGTAAAACGACTGTCTCTATCAGATATAATTGATAATGGCACGCCGTGTAATGCTACAATGTTTTCCACATATAGCTGTGCCAATTTATCCATGCTATATGTTTCTTGAATCGGAATGAAATGAGCTGACTTTGTCAATCGGTCAACGATAACCCAAATTGCATCATTTTGGCGATTGGTTTTTGGTAACTTCATAATAAAGTCCATGATTATCATATCCCATTTCCAAATCGGGATCTCAGGTTGTGGTAACAAACCCAGCGGCTTTTGATGCTCGGCCTTAACCTTTGAACATGTCAAACATTTGGCTACATATAAAGCAATCTCTTTTTTCATTCCAATCCACCAGTAATCATCTTTAAGATTATGATACATCTTGTCACTACCCGGATGCATCATATATTTTGATTTATGAGCTTCTTCTAAAATTTTCTCCTGTAAACTTCCAATCATCGGTACCCAGATTCTTTTCCCTAATTTGAGTATTTCATCCTCGCCTTTTACTAATTGATCTATCGTACCGTTCTCTTTTTCGGCTTTTATATTCTCCTGCTCTAGTGTCACTTTCTGAGCTTCCTTAATTTCAGTTAATAGATTAATCTTGAGTTCCATCCTCAAAGCTCGTACTCTTTTTGGCTTTTCATGTTCTTTTCTACTTAGAGCATCAGCTACAACATTAGCTTTACCCTCGTGATAAATGATTTCGCAATCAAAATCATTAATTGTTTCCATCCATCTTCGTTGCCTCATGTTTAATTCTTTCTGATCAAAAATATGCTTCAAACTTTTATGATCAGTGTAGACAGTAAACTTTACACCATATAAATAATGTCGCCATAATTTCAACGCGAAAATTATAGCTCCAAGTTCAAGACCAAGGGTGGTGTAATTTTTCTCATGAATCTTTAACTGTCGTGAGGCATATGCAATTACTTTGTTTCCTTGCATCAAAACACACCCCATACCCTTATGTGACGCATCACAATACACAAGGAAATTATCCTGTCCCTTAGGTAAGGCTAAGACAGGTGCGTTTGTCAATTTTTGTTTAAGAGTTTCAAACGCCTCTTCCTGTTTCGGTCCCATTCAAATTTCACAGATTTTCGAGTTAGTGAGGTTAAGGGAATTGCTATTCTTGAGAAATTTTATATGAATCTTCTATAGTAACCGGCTAATCCCAGAAAACTTCTTACTTGAGTCGGGGTCTTGGGTTTCTCCCATTTGGTAATGGCTTCAATCTTCACTGGATCAACTTGAATGCCTTTCTCATTAACAATATGCCCAAGAAATTGGACTTCGGACAGCCAGAATTCACATTTAGAGAATTTAGCATACAACTTTTCCTTTCTTAATGTTTCCAGTATAATCCTTAGATGGGTCTGATGATCCACCTTTGTTTTCGAATAGATAAGAATGTCATCAAGGAAAACAATAACAAACTTATCTAAATAAGGCTTGCAGATTCGGTTCATCATATCCATAAATGCTGCTGGAGAATTAGTGAGTCCAAAAGGCATAACGGTGAACTCAAAATGTCCATATCGCGTTCTAAATGCAGTCGTGGATATATCTTCTTCTTGAACCTTCAATTGATGATACCCAGATCTAAGATCAATTTTTGAAAAAAAACTTGCTCCTTGTAATTGATCGAAAAGATCATCAATTCTCGGCAACGGATGTCGATTCTTGATCGTGACTTTATTCAATTCCCGATAGTCAATACACATCCTCATTGATCTGTCTTTCTTCTTAACAAACAATATTGGAGCTCCCCAGGGTGAAGAACTCGGTCGTATAAATCCTTTTTCCAATAATTCGTCCAACTGCTTTTTCAGTTCCTTCATCTCTGTTGGTGCTAATCTATAAGGAGATTTAGCAATTGGAGCTGTTCCCGGAACTAAGTCGATTCTAAACTCAACTTCTCTATCGGGCGGAATTCCAGGCAACTCGTCAGGAAATACATCCTTGAATTCAACGACAATTGGGACCTCTTCTAGTTTCTTAGGCTCGGGCTCCTTGGTTACATAAGCCATGAATGCTAAGCAACCTTTTCCCAAACAATGACTAGCCTTTATTTTTGAAATGATTCCTATTTTACCAGATTCTTTATCGCCAGCTATTCGCATCATTTTCTTATTTGGAGTTAGAATTTCAATAACCTTTTCGTTACATAGTATTCGGGCTTGGTTGGTGGCTAACCAGTCCATCCCTAAAATAACATCAAATCCAGCTAAATCCATTGGTAAAATTTGCACTGGCATTTCATATCCGGCTAAGGTAATATAACTATTTAATACCTCAGATATTTTGATTAATGACCCATTAGCCGTTTCTACTTCATATTGTTTACTTAATTTAGCTAGAGGTTCATTTAGTAAATCACAGAATTTATAATCTATAAAACTCTGATTAGCTCCAGAATCAAATAAAACTCTAGCATAAGCATTATTAATAGGGAACGTACCAATGATCACATATGGTAATTCTCCAGCTTTTTGAGTGTTAAGCATGAAACTAAGTCGTGCATTCCCTTTCTTCCCTTCGTTTCTAGCACCACTACCGCTGGCGCCTCCCATAACTGGCTTCTTTTTAGTGCATTCTGCACTAAAATGCCCCTTCTCACCACATTCAAAACAGATAATCAACTTTTTTCGACAATCTTCCTCCTTGTGCCCTGGTCTTTTACAGAAATTACAGGTCGAGAATGGATCAAATTTACGAACTTCGGACCTCACAACCGGTCTCATGCACTTTCCCTTGTGCCTTTTTCCACAACTTTTACACAGTGGTCGATTGAACACCACTGCCCTTTCATTTCCCTTTCCAAACTTCGGTCTTCCATCATTTTCCCTTTTGTAAGGCCCCGAACCCTGGGAACCCCACAGTTAGTAATCATTCAAAACGCTCGTAAAAATAATTAAACTTAAAAACAATTCTTTTCATTAAAATAAGCATCACAGAGTATAATTCGGCAGAAAACGTAAATAACAAAATAAGTTCCCAAAACCCGGGAATTTTGCCCAAAACCAACATAATTATCTTTAATAAAAAAATTTAAAAAATAAATGTTTAATAATAAAATCTTCAAGTCCCGTATGCTCTTCACCGTCCAAGTAGCTTCGTGCACGTCCAAGCGATAAGGCATCCTCTTCTTAACCTGAAACTCACACTAACATGCACACAAAGTCAGCTTAAGCTGAGTGAGTTCAAGTTTTAAATAAGTAACAAAAGTCTTAATAATTATTCCAACGGTTTTAAAACGGTAAACGGAAATACATCGGTCAGGTCACCACATTCAATAAATAGTCATTCTTACGTATGAGCATCTCTATACGTGCATTCCTATATATATATATATATATATAACATTCAATAATAACATTCAGGGCCGAGAAAACGTACAACCCAAACACGTAACATTCGGTGCATGCAAACATAAAGTAGGCATACGCAACATTCAGTAGTCGAGACGACTACAACATTCGCCAAATATTGGCCATTCTAATATATATATATATATATATATACATACACACATTCTATAACATTCCAAGGCCTACCAATACTAGCAAGCCTATGCAAAATAATTTAAAACATTTCATCAAGTGAGAAAACACTTAGGTGTGCATGCTAGCCAAAAACTTAAAAAGAGTTAAACGGGGCATCAAGAACTCACCTGACACAAGACACGGATTCACCACGAGCTAGAGAATCCCTAAGAAATCCCAAAACTCAAACACCTGTCGGTTTACATTCAATCAATACTAATGACATCAAGACGACTCGTTTATCCTACGAGACGTTCTAACATGGTTCGAGTTACCTAAACCCTCGACCTCATCAAACTTAATCACAACAGCCCCCGAGGTCTCACATTCACCAAAACGACCCTTAGGTACTCCCGGGAATAAAGAATACCCAATTTGCCCCCGGGAGCACTAGGTGACACTAACACGAGCGTTTAGGAGTCGTTTAGGCCATTAACATCCAACTCAGCCCCGTGTGGACCCATTATGATAAAATCACAGCCAACAAGTCCACACGACGCCACACGAGTCAAATGGGTCGGTAACCGCAAGTACAACGCACCAACTATTCAATAAACACAATTGCGCATTGTACCGACCCGTTGGAGTAACCGACAACCAATTCAGCCCCATAACTTATAAAAATGAATTTTGAACAGCCCGTACATCAAACCAAGTGTCCCCGAGCTGAATTGGTCGTTAATCACTTCAACCCTCGCGTTAAACGCGCCAAACTACAATTCTAGACAACCGAACATAACAATCAAACTACAACTAGTTGATCAACTTAACGAACACCTATGAACATGATCTTTAAGTATGATATACGGGATATACCTAGGAATATTGTGGTGCAAAAACTCACTTTAAACAGCCCCGACAAGAACACAATTGAACATCCACCGGTTAAGCCTAAAACGAACTTATCGATCAATAACGAGTAAAACGTATAGATTTTAGCATGCGAAGATGCATTTAATTACATAGGATAACCTTAGAAATAAATTATTAAATTTTTACCAGACTTTAATAAATGTCTTCGGTTTATAAAAATATTTTTATTATATTTTTCTATTGGACACAAAAATTATAAAAATTCCTCCAACACAGAAAGGTATGTGCAGCTATTTCAGTGCGCAACAAAATGGTTTTATTTTTATAAAATTCATTACCAAACCAAATTAAATGATTCCAATTGGGTTTGATTCTTAACTCAAAATATTAAGTTCCAGAAGTGGAAAAAACTAATTTGGACTTGTTGAAAAAGAGTTATGATGTCGGGAAGGCAGACCAGAATCCATCATCCCGCATCAGCTTTGACACTCAATCTTATAAATTCATAAAACCATTCAAATCTTGTCCAAAAATTACATAATATACCTTTCTGGAAACTAGACTCAAAGTAGAACATCATGGATAGAAGACTCGATAAAAAAAATGGATTAGCATCGCGTTACAGACCCTACAATAAACGTATACGAATCTGTCAGCAAACTGTTATCATCAAAACTCAATCTTAACGACCAATAAGCGCGTTAATATGATCAATTAAGGGGTAAAAGACATGGGAAATCATAAAACCGACCTTGAATTGAAGTTTTTACGGTTGAAACACGGCTGCACAAAAGAAAATCGCTAGGGGGGGGGGCTGTTCTTCGGACGATCGCAGCTGGTAGGAGTTAGGGTTAGGGTTTGTTTTGTTTTATGATATAAAAACAAAAGTTACATCCAAGTCCCTCCAAATTGAAGTATAAGGCATTTTGGAAGAAAAGTTAAATGGTTTAACGTACCGAGATGACGTAAAGGCTTCCGAGAAACGCCGAATAAATCCCGAGAATTATACATACTCTACAAGCTTTAATTCTTGAAACCGGAATTAACGGGCGTTACACCTTTTCTTTTCTACCATCATCTTTTTCTCTTCAATCTTTGTTCCGAATCAGACTTTCCATCAGATATCCTGCTAATTCAATTGCAGATTTAATACTAGCAGGCATGTGTGATCTTACATGATCACGAATTTCTTTTGGCAACCCATAGGTGTATCTGGTTACATTGTTGTACTCTGGTGTAACCAGATGCGGTACAAGTCTACAGTATTCAAGGAACTTCGTGTTGTATTCCTTGAGATTAGTGCCGATGACCTTATGATTCCATAGCTTGGTCTGAATCTGATCAACTTCATGTATCGGGCAGAACCTTTGTTTGACCAGTTCCTTGAAAGTTTTCCATTCCAGATTGTACATGTTACTTCTTCCTTTGATTTCAATTAACGTGTTCCACCACTCCAGCGCCTCTCCTTTAAACATTTGAGAAGAGTACTGGATGCTTTCTTCTTCGGTGCATTTACTTATTACCACTATGGATTCCATTTACTCAATCCAACGGAGCGTTGTTATTGCCCCTTTATCCCCATAGAATTCTTTTTGTTTATACACTTGAAAATCTTTGAAGGTACATCCCGTGCTAACTTTTGCTCTTTTTGTTTTGCTCGGAACGTGTTCAGCAGTGGAACTTTCACAACCTTCTTGTTTCTTTTCTTTCTCATCTTTTGTCTTTTCAGTTTCTTTTCTTTTTCAATGCACTGATATGCTATGGCTTGGCTGCGTTTGTTTTACCGAATTTGACTTGGCTAAAGTTTTAGAATTAACCGTGTGGTCTTGCACCATCTTTATTAGAGGAGTTACAACTTCCTTGATTAGTGGGGAAACCGTTTCTTTTATCATATCACGTATTCCTCCAATATATTCTTCAGGAAGTGAATTATTATTTTCAGGAGTCTTCGCTTTGTCAGCTTGACTCCCTTGACTGACTCGGGTTTCTCGTTGTTCAGACATTCTGTAAATCATATGAATACATGAATTTAAAACACAACACGCAAACTTTTATTCATAGTATTACAAAAGATAGAAATACAACAACATCAGTTATTTAATCCTAATCCTTAGCCCATTTCTTAACCAACTTCTTCATCTTATCACATTTTTTTATGATCTTATCGCCCATCTTTTTCTTCTTGATTCTTTCATTTCTTAATTCATCCATCACCGAGTTGGGTGGGTTGGGATACCATACTGGTGCGGATGCTGAAGGAAAAAGATAAGCGTTTTCTCTCGGATACAGGTGAGGATTCGTTATATAAGTTTGCATTTCCTCATCAGGAAGGTTGGTTGTATAAATTTCTTCAATCAAGCGGGCTTCTTCCCGTATCTCGTTTTCTTGTTTAGCTATGGTTGGTATAGGTCCGTGATACGGTGGAAAATTAGGATTATCAGAATAATAAACTTGTCTTCGCCTTGGTTTAGCTAAAGTTTGAGCACCTGGTGGGGGTGATCCAAAATGCCACAGACTCTGGTTGGAATGACAGTTCATCCAACTCGAGGATTCAGTACTCGTTTCTTGTTTGACTCTGCTTTGAACTTCCATATCTCCGTATGGATAGTAATTTGGAGTACCGGTCGTTGGAACACTCTCTGAAGTGTCACTGGATATTTCGATTGGCATTTCTGGACTTCCCGGAGCATAAATTGGTTGGCTTCCGTAAGTCAAGTGAGGATCGATTTGATCAACAGTGTTTGGCTGGTTCGAATACATTGGATTAAAATTATTCAGATCAGTCGGGTTCACGTGCACCGGTTCAGTCGGATTTACCGAAACAGTTGGCCACCTAGGACCAAAGTTTGTGCTAACTCGGTCAGACGGCTCAGCATCGGGGGCAGGATTAGATCGCCTTGCAACCCGACGTTTTTGTCCGTAGTAGTTATTGAATGGCATCTGCATATATAACAACTTAGGGATAGGCAGACTACCAATCATAACTTATCCCTACTTACCAGATAAATGATTAAAGCTTAGGTACTAATTTTAATACCTAATTCGCTGAAACCGATGGCTCTGATACCAACCTATCACACCCCGGTCCATGGCCTAGAGGTGTGACCAGCAGTTGGTACACGTTTTGTAAATATATCAGAGTAGCGGGTTCATTTTAGCGGAAGTCTTTATATATTTAAAATATTAATTTACATTATCAAAATTACTCGGGAATTAAACACCCGAGTTGCAGTTTTACAAGCAGTGATATTGTTAATACAAGGATTTATAATATTCAAAAATGAGCCATCTCGAGCAATCTTTTATGACTCCAATCCTTGTATACCATCTATTGTCATCTAATTACTTGCAAGGGTGAGAAAAACGCGTCAGCTATATGCTGGTGAAACGTTGACTCGATAAAACATTTATAACAGTTGTTAAAGACAAACATAGTTATCTGTTTCACAATCTCAGCAGGAATGTCTGTCCATTCCCGGGATTTGTACCACTGCCCTACACACACAATTCAAAGGTTCCCCGAGTACATAGCCCCTGTTCGGAGACAACCTTCCCCTAGGCTATGTAACCCTTATGGAGAACTGGTTATAACCGACTTGGTTTTGTATGCCAATTATCAGTTGTGTTTGGATCCAGACACATGTGTATTCGGTCTGAGTTGCTTTTTATTATCTATTTTGTATTATAACGATTTTAGAGATTATATCTCATGTAAACATTTATCAGACTCTATGTAATAAACAACCAGTCTATTACAAGAGTAAAATCAGTTCAGACAGTAAAAGGTTAACGTGTTCACCTTGTATAATCAGTGGGTACTATCAGCCTCTTTAACTTCAGTATGCTATACACCTATATTCATAATAGGTTTGCATAAGTACCTAGTTGGTATTATTCAGCAGACTTTAAGTCTGTTACAGTTTCAGCAGACTCGAGGTCTGATCAGCATACTTTTAAGTCTGACATAACCTTAGTAAAGTTATAGTCGTTTTATGAAAATACTTTGGATTTACATATGACGTTTGGAATGGCACGCTCTGGCCTAATAAAGGATATCACGTTGGCAACTTCTCCAGGTAAGCAAACGGGTCCCACGGTTGATTGGGATTTGTACGAATTGCTTTCCTTAGGCAAGAAGAGTCTACTAATGATACCCCCCTTCCAGTTACTACATGCCCGTCAAAATAATAGTTTTGATATTAATACTTCACGTGGAAGCAATGTCTTTGCTTTATAAAATATTACTTAGAAAATATTGGCAGTTTAATGACTATACCCTTAACTAAGCTATATCTTATGTATTTAAAGTAACTAGTAAAGTAACTTAACCTTAATCCTACCTTAATCGGCTCGACAGGACTTAAGAACTTAAGAAATCAGCAACAATTCGATTTGCACTTCGTTTTCAAGATTAACAGCTCGTTCGGCAGCATAACAACACCCGATTCTTTGCGATAACAGCCCTCGGAACCTCGGAACACCCTCGGCATGATTCCCTACGTTAAGTGTGTGAAAATGAGTGTGAAAATGGGATGAATGGGCTGTGTTCGTTGCTGCCCTATTTATACCCGTTTTTGTGCATCTTCGCGATACGCGAAGATGTTTGCCCGAGCATCTTCGCGATACACGAAGTTGCTTAAGTCGGCGCTGCAATTCTGCATGTCAACCCATGCTGTCACGTGTCACCACGTCACTAGATAACGTTGAAATGTGTGCCAGCATCTTCGCGATACGCGAAGATGTTCCTTCTTTGCATCTTCGCGATACGCGAAGGTTCAGAATTTCATTTCTAGTCCTTCTAATTCCGGATTTGACATTTTTAGCCCTTTAACTTCTAAACATTACATTTTTGGTCCAAAATTAGATGGGGTATTTTCACGGTGTTACACAATCACCTCCCCGCATCCTTATTCCATTCCCACATTGTGATCGTGGCAGAATTTCACGTCGACTTCAGCCTTGCCATCATCATCATCATCGTCATCATCATCATCATCACTGTCATCATTGTCGTCGTCGTCATCGTCGTCGTCGTCATCATCGTCGTTGTCATCATCATCATCATCATCATCATCATCATCATCAATGATGGGGACGACACCGGGGAACCGATGGCGGATTAGTTGCATAAGCTCATCAAAGGCCCTGGATGTTCTATCACGAGTCACCTCTTAGTTGTTCATCTGCCTCGGCACATTCTCCAAGCACGTCGCCATTACCTACTTGGGGTTGTTACATATTCTCTTTCTCCTGTTGGTGAATTTCATAACAAATTCACCATGTGAATATTTCCAGTACATAAGTTGTAGATTAGCCATAAAAGAGAGAATCTTAATTTGTTGAGAGATTTTGGAGAAAATTGAGCAAATTATGTAAATATTTATCGACTGAATGTGATTATTTTATAGCAGTTAATCATCATTTCATATTTTTCCAAAAAGTAATGCGATTTTATCGAGCCATGCATTCGATTAGACGTGATCGTTCAAATTAACGCGCAAATGCAAAAGAATTAATTAAAATGACAAGATGTTCATTTATAATAAAACCTGAAACCATGTAAACCGGTATTTTTGACATAATGAACTGATGTAAATATTAAACATTAACAACGGTGTTTTCAAAACCGGTCTAAGTTATTCGGTGAAAAAATAACGAAAATTTCATAATAACCGTTGTATATTATTTCAAATGTTTTTATTCTAATATAAAATTTTGTAAAGTTGACATTGTACAACTATGTTGTCAAAACCAGTGTAAATTATATAAGTAACATAAACTTTATAATCGTCGTAAAATTGGTTTCACCTTTTTATGTTTTTCATTTAATTTTTCATTTGTATAAAAAAATATGTATATCATATAATTTTCAATCTATACATAACTTATTAAAAATTAAACCAAACAATATAGAAATATTACATAAAATTGTATCACAAAAAATCAAGCCAATATTTATTCAATAAAAAATAATGCAAATATTATTTTAACATAACAAAGGTAACATATCAAACTACCCAAAATTTTTCGATGTTAGTCACATGGCTTGCCCTCCGGATCCTGTTGAGCACGCCTAATGCAAACCACACCGAGTAACCTGAGATCAAGATACGATGGTCACGGAATACAAGGATCTCAGTATGTATTCCGAGACCACCAATTCCATCATTGCAGTACTCTACCATCACAGCACCGCCTGCTCCTGTATTGCCGTCTATAGTTTAACTTTTCGGGATCACCAATCCCAACATATTTAACTTTTCTTAGATAACGATATGGTGGCTTTGGAAGAGGAAGTAGTAAAATATTATCCATAATTTTTGAGATACACATGAATATCATAATTTCAAGTAGTGTGATAAAAATATGCAAATGTCTTCTATTTGTAACTAAGATTTAGTAAGGTTTCAACTAACTCATTTAATTTTTAATCAAATGTATGGAGTTGGCAAATGACACACCTAATTTATTTATTATATATATCAAATCTTAAAAATAATTTTTAACTATGTATGTATGTATGTATGCATGCATGTATGTATCTATGTATGTGTGTATGTACGTATGTACGTATGTGTGTATGCATGTATGTATGATGTATGCATGCATAGTATCTCTATGTATGTGTGTGTATGTATATATGTACGTATGTATGTGTGTGTATGTATGTATGTATGATGTATGCATGCATAGTATCTCTATGTATGTGTGTGTGTGTGTATGTATATATGTACGTATGTATGTATGTATGTGTGTGTATGTATGTGTGTGTGTATGTATGTATGTATGTATCACTACTAGAAAAAACACCATTAACGACACGCAATGTGTGTCATTAAAGGGTACAGATGACACACAAATGCGTGTCAATGATAGCCCAGTCATAAAATGAACATGACATGCACCTGCGTGTCATGTTTTATAACACGCATTCATGACACTCTTTTATGACTCGCAATTACAACATATATATGACATGCGTTTATGCGTCTCATGATTTTAAGTGTTTTTAAAAAAATATATTTATGTATATATATAATAAATATATTACTTATTTATTATTATTTTTTTATAATTACTCTACATTAATGACAACTAAATTCTCACAGCAAATAAAATACTTAAATAGAAAAACAATCTATTTCATAAATTAATCATCCTTAGTCAAATTTTACAAATAGTACACTTTAGGAATGGATTTCACAACAAAATAAGCAAAATCAAACTCTATTGACCCGTAATTAGCTAGCTGCCCTTCCTCATCATCACAAAGGTTGTATATGATAATTTGTGTGTTAACCCTTATGAAAATCAACCTGCAAGAAAAACATAAAGAACATAAAATACTGAGATATTTAAATGAGAAAATTGGGTCTTTCAACTCCTAAAAACTTCATTTAATGTGTAGAGCAACATTTCCTGTTGAAGATCAATCATAGTAAATTTAGTGTTAGCACCTGTTTGAAGCTTCAACCCAAAATGACACCCCTATATATTGGTAAACATAATAAACATATAATATTGGTGGGTGGGTATTCATTTAAGATTGTAACAACCCAAAACCCTTCCCGTTTACACAACACAAAACAGATTAAATGCAAATTAGTTGACGAGCCTCACAAAGAATATGTTAAGGCGGTCAAAGAAAGGTCATTATTATTTAATAGACTTGCAGAATAATATTAAGTGTATATAAAAGTGTTTTTTCTAATTTGCAAATAGGATTATACCTCTTTGTCGTAACTCTTAATGTCTATGCATGGAATTTTACATGTGGTAAGTTACTTACATTGTATCTGCAAATGTGTATGCCAGAGTACTGGAACCATTTGTGTCATCCCATATCTCCGAGCCTGTTACTAAAAGTCATCTTCTTTCAACCTGAACTCGTTTTGACACGTTATCGCTAGGGGTGCAAATGAGCCAAGCTACTCGAGATTGGCTTGTTAAAAAGCTCGGTCGAGCCAAGCTTAAACGAGCCCGAGTTCGAGCCAGCTTGCGAGCCTAAACGAGCCCGATATTTATACAAAAAAAACCTGTTAGGTGATTCTTATTTTGTACTTTTAGCATCCAAAACCATTGTAATAAACCATCCTATTAAAAACATAGTTGTGAAGTTTCAAGTTTTTACATTACATTAATTTCAAAAACTTTATAATTTTCATGACCTACAGGATCTTCGTACTGCAAGGTCATCAAATCTTTTACTTACACTACTAGAAAATGAAGCATTTGCGACCAGCCTTTTCGGTCGCAAAACGGTTGCAGTTGTGCTATTGCGACCGTTTTGCGACCGTTTTGCAACCGAAAGTGTAGTCGGAAAAATGCTAGTCGCTGTTGCCCTATTGCGACTGTTTTGCGACTGCCATTTTGCGACGGTGCTGCAGTCGCAAATCTTATGACCGGTGCTGTGGCGGCAAATCTTCCAATCGGTGTTACCGTCGCAAATCTTCCGACCGGTGTTACGGTTGCAAATCTTCCTATGGGTGTTGCGGTCGCAAATCTTCCGACCGCAAATCTTCGACCGGTGTTACGGTCGCAAATCTTCCTACGGTGTTGCGGTCGCAAATCTTCCGACCGCTGTTGTCTTGAGACGGATTTGCGAACACATTTTTGTCGCAATGCAATGGAAATATTAAATATTTTTTGCACAAAAATTATTAAAATCAAATCATAAAATTATAGATGTAAACATAGATAAAACTATAAATTTCAATCAAAGATGTTCAATACAAAATGTTATTGAAGAGGTATGTACCCGCCTCAACACCGAGCAAGGCGGGTCAACCCACAAGATAAACACATTATGAAGGCACAAAGCCAAAACCTATGCGCATGGCGCATACAAAACATGCTCAGGCATCATATGCCCAGGCACACATATGCTCGCGCATCACATATGCGCGCGGCGCATATCACATGCTCGTGCATATCACATCTGCCCAGGCACACATATGCTCGCGCATCACACCAGCGCGCGGCGCATATCACATGCTCGTGCATATCACATCTGCGCATGAAATATCTGCGCGTGAGAATAAAGAGAAGACCTCGCGCATCCTCAGGATGGGCGCATATCACACATGCACATAATCGACCTCGCCCTTATCCAAATCAGGATTTAGGGCAACCTTGATTGTGCACGTCAGACAACCTTCCAGAAGGCATCTTTTTAAGGAATAAGAATATGCTGATGTTGACAGCTGCCAAATGAAAGGTCGACAACTCAGCATGACATATGTGCTACCACGTGATTACAACCAACGAGAAAGCGCCAGGTGTCCCAGAGGACACGTGGCGTAGTGCGATTGGAGGAGGCCAACGAGGTTGAGCCTAATCAGTGGAAACCCTAGCACTATAAATACAGCATCAACTCCACTTTGATGGACACATTCATACTCAATCATTGACAGTTACAGACACATTGATTCACATTGAAGCATATTCAATCACACAATCATACAGAGTAACATACAGTATTCAGCTATTAAGCAATACTCTCCCAATTCCCTTACTCTCACATTATTATCTTCTCCTACACATACTTATTCTCACGCCGGAGGGTTACCCCAAAGAGGACCCCTCTGTCCCTTTCTGAGGGGTAAGTAACGGCGCTGTTCATTTTGTAGGTGGAAGAACACTGATCCAGAAGAACCATCGGTGAAATAGTATAATCACACCCGAGGAAAGTAGATCTGCTACCAGTGAGTAGATCCACGTTTCTTCAGTTTCGAAACAGTCTGTTTTCTTTTTGTTTAAATTTGGTTATCTTAGTTTATATGATTCTATGTCATCTGTGTTATGTGATGTTTTGCCTATTGAGATTCGATGCGTTTAATATAAGATTTACTAGCTGTATTTTGTTAAAATTAGGTAAGATATCTTCATTTATATAGTGTATAAGCATAAGATTAAAATGTAGTTAAGGCCTTATATTCTAGTGAAGTTTTTATCTAGAACTATTTCTTAGATTATTTCACCTAAAATTGAAATAATAATAATAAAAATAATAATGATGATAATAATAATAATAATAATATTAATAATAATAATAATAATTGTTTATAAGATGCTAAATTAATTAATTCTGATTGTTGGCGGTTTTAAGAGGAATGTAGAGTATGTAAATCCAATGGATGTCAAAATCAAGAGTTATCCATGAACACGACTCGTTTAACACCCCCATACTGTAATTTTGATATTCTGCTGGCATTCCAGGTTCTGGAGGTGATAATAATAGGAACAAGAAACAATGCTCGTTTAGTTGTTCAAGTTCACTCATTTGTTTGGGTAAAGTTAAATGAATGAAGACGAACACATTCATTTTCTTAATGAATGAACACGAATTATCTTAATCCGAGCATGACCCCTGTAACCCAATTATCTTAAATGCATTAAACGGAATGACAGGTTGTAAACGGGTTGTTTAGGTCAAATTTTTTATTGTAAATTTATGTCTTCATAGGCAGAAAGTGGGCTTTTCCAAGATTTTCAGGAGATTGTGCGAGTGTTGACCAGAAGCCAAAATCAGAAACAAAAGTGAAGACATCCAGAAAACGTATGTAGAATTTTATTTACTAGTATAGCTAGAATAACATTTTTTGTATATGTTTATAGAACTTGATAACTGAAGAAACGTGGATCTACTCACTGGTAGCAGATCTACTTTCCTCGGGTGTGATATACTATTTCACCGATGGTTCTTCTGGATCAGTGTTCTTCCACCTACAAAATGAACAGCGCCGTTACTTACCCCTCAGAAAGGGACAGAGGGGTCCTCTTTGGGGTAACCCTCCGGCGTGAGAATAAGTATGTGTAGGAGAAGATAATAATGTGAGAGTAAGGGAATTGGGAGAGTATTGCTTAATAGCTGAATACTGTATGTTACTCTGTATGATTGTGTGATTGAATATGCTTCAATGTGAATCAATGTGTCTGTAACTGTCAATGATTGAGTATGAATGTGTCCATCAAAGTGGAGTTGATGCTGTATTTATAGTGCTAGGGTTTCCACTGATTAGGCTCAACCTCGTTGGCCTCCTCCAATCGCACTACACCACGTGTCCTCTGGGACACCTGGCGCTTTCTCGTTGGTTGTAATCACGTGGTAGCACATGTGTCATGCTGAGTTGTCGACCTTTCATTTGGCAGCTGTCAACATCAGCATATTCTTATTCCTTAAAAAGATGCCTTCTGGAAGGTTGTCTGACGTGCACAATCAAGGTTGCCCTAAATCCTGATTTGGACAAGGGCGAGGTCGATTATGTGCATGTGTGATATGCGCCCATCCTGAGGATGCGCGAGGTCTTCTCTTTATTCTCACGCGCAGATATTTCATGCGCAGATGTGATATGCACGAGCATGTGATATGCGCCGCGCGCTGGTGCGCCGCGCGCATATGTGATGCGCGAGCATATGTGTGCCTGGGCAGATGTGATATGCACGAGCATGTGATATGCGCCGCGCGCATATGTGATGCGCGAGCATATGTGTGCCTGGGCATATGATGCCTGAGCATGTTTTGTATGCGCCATGCGCATAGGTTTTGGCTTTGTGCCTTCATAATGTGTTTATCTTGTGGGTTGACCCGCCTTGCTCGGTGTTGAGGCGGGTACATACCTCTTCAAGCCCCCCCAGTCTAATGTGTGTCTTATCTCGCGCGAGCGCGGTAAGATAGATATTAGACTTACTGATTTGGTCTTTTAAAAGGGGTTTTGTCGTTTTCTTGGTTGTTTCCATCATTGCGCGAAGTTCTATCCATTTGGTTGAAACGAATCGTCCATGTACGTGACGGTTGCTGACGTGGGTCAGTGATGGAGACGTGTCAGACATTTCGTGTGCTCGAGGTGCTACAGTTGCCTTTCGTGTCCCCTCACAAGCTGTCAGGGACACGTGTCGCGCTCGTGTTGGCCAAGACCTGCGAGTGGGGGCGCGTGAAGTCTGGCACCCGCCGTATTTTTCTTTTCGTGTCCTCTCGCACAGTTGTCAGGGACACGTGTCGCGCTCGCGTTGGCTATTACCTGCGAGTGGGGGCGCGTGAAGTCCGTTCAGCACCCAAATTTCTCTCTCCTCGGCCTATAAAAGCCAGCCCTTGGAGTTTTTTATCCTTCATCTTCTTGTTTTCTCTTCTGATTTTTTCTTTCTTTGTCTTCTGAAATATCTGTTGTTCAGAAGTTTCCGTTGTTAGATTTGACAGTTGTATGTCTGATAGCTCGGACTCGTCGAACCTGTCGATCACTTCAATCGTCTCCCGAAAACGCCGAGTTAAATCCGTAGTGATGTCGACGTTGAAGAAGAAAGGCAAGGGGAAGAAGGTTGCTGAGGACTCATCGGAGGAGGTAAGGAGGACCAAGGTGGTGAGGAGGTGGAATGAAATCCCCTGCAAATTGAGGCAGGCTGATCTTGACAGCCTTATCGCCTCTCAGGGCTTTCCCACCCTGTTTGGCTGCATGTTGCCTGAGGCCGGGCAATCGGCGGCGGACCCGCCTGCCGGTTATATATCCTTATATAGCCATTTTTTCACCCACTGCAACCTTCGTCTCCCGATTACAAGGTTTGTGGGTGCATTGCTGCAGTTCTATGGGATTCATATATCCCAAGTCCATCCTTTTGGACTCGTGCGCATGACTCACTTTGAGTTCATGTGCAAATCCCAGCGCGAGGAGCCTACCCCTCGGCGCTTTCAGTATTTTTATAAGGCCAAGATCCAAGACAATTGGTTCTCTTTTATTCCTCGCAGTCAGAAGGTGAAGTGCTCCACTGTTTCATTCAAGAGCCTTCATGACTGGTCTGAGAGGTTCTTCTACATTAGGGCCGGTGTAATCCGCATCCGCATGACGATGCGCGCAATCGATTCTGCGCCCGTGGATGCGGATGTTATTAAGAACCCAACTGGCGCCTGGGTTAAGAAGCTGACCGATGAACCATCCCCCGCGAAGAAAATTTGCGAGGAGGCGCTGGTGGGGGTCGGCATGAGTAAGCTATGGGCCGACAGCGCGCTTGAGCCCGTTATCCAAGTCGACGGGTTGTGTAAGTTTATTTCATTGCTTTATTTCTTTTTCTGCGCGAACATAATTCTTTTTCTGATATCAGTTGACTTCTTTTTGCGCAGTCACCAAGGATTATATCCACGCCGCTTATGATGATCAAGTGGAGGGTGGCTCCGTCGCGCTTGGCGCTGGGGAGGTTGGTTTCCCAGATCGCTTCGATGACATGTTCATCCCAGTGGATCTGGAATTTGACTTTGATGGCGACGCGCCTGGTAAGCCTTCACACTTATGTTTATTCCTTGAGAATACCAAACTTTGCTAACACTTGTGTTACATGTATTGTAGATGCGCTGGAGAACTACGAGCTGGAGCTCGCGGAGGAGGAGGAGGAGGAGGAGGAGGAAGAGGAGGCGCCCCTACTAAAGCGCAAAGCTAAGGGGAAATCAAGCGCAGGGGGCAGTAAGAGACAAAAGAAAGATGACACCCCTGTCGCTCATCCCCATGCTCAAACGAAGGGACCTAAGGAAACCCAGGTGTTTACCACCATGGGTTCTTTAGCTTCCCTGCCTGTGAAAGTGGGCAGACCTCCTGTCCACTTGAGGTATGGTGGCGTCACCTCCTCCGTTCGCGCGGCTGAAGAGAGAAGCAGTGCCGCGCCTGCGACATGTATACTTTGCTTATCTTCATCTGATTGAATTATTATTAAACCTTTGCTCCTTTGAATGTTTGCAGGATCGGCGACGGTTGCAGATCAGCCGCAGGCGCCACAAGGTGCTGAGGCTGCGCCGGGGTCTGCTTCGAAGTCCCCCGTTCTACCCTCTGAGAAGGGTAGAATGAACTTTATGGCGATGTTCGCCGCGCGAACTGAATTGCGCCAAGGTATGTTTTGCACATTTGTCTTCTGAATTTTTTCATTTGGATTTAGTGATAAACCAATTTTCCTTGTTGATTTGCTCATAGGAGTTGTAGCTGGCGTACAAGTTGCCGGTGACACTCCTGGCGCCGTTGGCGGCGCCGCTGGTTCTGGTCCTGCTCCTGCTAGTGCTGATTCTCCCCTTATTGGGGTTACAAAGGAGCAGGAAGCCGTATTGCGCGCCGAACTGGCGGCGTCGAGACCTCCCTCGCCTCCTCCTACGCGCAGCCCTCTCCGCGAGGCTGGTTTGGAGCCCCCCAGGTAGCAGGAGAAGAGGCCTATTCAAGAAGATGAGGAGGATGAGGGGGCTCAAGCTGAGGACTCCTTGGGAGACCGCGCCAGCCCTGCGATGCCACAAGACTTCACAGCGCAGACTTCTGGTGGGGCTGGCGCTGACTTTTCTGCTTCATCCCCGCAGGTATGTTTTAATTTGTTGCTCCGCTGCGCGTACCTCCATATAAGTATGTTTTATGACTTAGAACATTTCTTGTGTTTTGCAGGAAGGTGACCACGTTTACCGCCCGAGATGGAATATTAATGAAGACAGTTCCTTCCAATCCATGGGCGTATGCGAGGACTTCTGGGCTCATGCCGTGCCTCCTATTGAAAGGAGGTATCAGGAGGAGCGCACCCGCGCTGACTTGCTCAACGATCACATTTTCGCTGGGTCAGCTTTCTTTGCTGCCTCCCAAGAGCTTCATCGCGATTATATTAAAGTACGCGATGCTCTTGTGGCAGCCCAGCAAGAGGCTAAGGTGGCTGCCTGGAACCTTTCTGATGCTCGCGCACGAGCTGAGAAACTCCAGGCGGAGCTCAGCGAAAATAGAGCAAGTGCCAACACCGCCTTTATTAAGTGCGGGCATGAGCTCCAGGCTGCGCGGGAGAAGCAGCAGGTGGCGGAGGCCGAAGTTGCCAAGTACGCGCGGAGAGTGCGTGTCTTGGAACAGCAGGCTGAGGCGCGTGACCAAGCTATCGTCCAGAGTATCACTGAGAAATCATCACTGGAGAGTGAGGTCGCGCGCATGAAGAAGGAGTTGGCGGCCGCGCAGGCCGATAGAGATGAGGCCTTGGCGACGGCAGCGTCCAGCCAGGAAGCACTTGATGCTGCGCAGGCGGAGAAAGAAAAAATATTGGCGGCAGCAGCGTCTGATAAAGAGGAGCTAAAAAAGACCAAGGAAACTGTTGAGTTATTAAACTCACAGGTTCCTGCCCTCGAGACGTCTGTTGCTGGCCTCGCGCAGGATCGCCAATGGCTGGTGTCACAGGGCATGACTCGTTGCGCTTTGGCGATGAAATATTCCGCCGAGTTTCAGGCCCTTGTGATGGACTGCAATGCTGCCGCGCGCTTGGTGGGTCGAGCTGAAGGGTTTACGGATGGGTATGAATATGGCATGTTGAAGAAGAACCCATCCGAGTACCCTTACAAGAGCGACGCGGCCTGCGCGGACATGGCCGCGGTGGGGGAGAAGTATATGAATACTCCCATCCCCATCCTTATGCAGGTACCTTGACCTTAATGAGTTTTACTTGATTAATTTTTCAAGTGTTTTGTACTCAATACCTTTCTATTGATTTGCAGATTGCTGCGCTTGCTGACCAGCCCGACCTCGACGCGCTAAAGAAGTTGCTCGATGAATGCGAGAGGGCTGGTGGCGATGATGGTGGCGCGGGGGATGTTGCCCCTGCCAGCGGTTCTGGCGCGGCGAAAGAATCTGCTCCTGACACCGTCGTGATAGAAGACTCCAATGAGGAGGAAGAACTTGACTATGGTCAGTTTGGAGATGAAGAGGAGCAGGCTGCGCCAGATGCCGAGGGCGATGATGAGGATGATGAAGAGGCTAATGTCAACGTGGAGACTTGAGAAGCCCTTCATGTTTTTATTTTTATTTGTAATTTGTAACTCATCATACTTGTAAATTTCAACGCAATGGAATGAAATTTGTTTTCCCTTTTTCACATCTTGCGCATTTCCATTCATCTCTTCATGTTTGCTTGTATAGATATTAGATATGCTTGCACGTTAAAATAAGAACAAGGTTGTAAGGAAATTATTCACTTAACCATAGTCCTATTTTGTAAGTGGTTTCGCAGTATCTTGTTTATGCTGACACGCGCGATGACTTTTCAGTATTCCTTTTTTGCGCCTCGTTGTTGCGCGTTTTTATATGGAAGTATGAGTTTTAGCCATTACATGTCAGCATGTGTTACCCAGATATCCACTATGATTCCGCGCGAGACCTCGACCTGAGACCTTAACAACTATGATATGGCATGTACTTTGCCTTAGTTGTGTTTAAGGATTTTTATGATCAGGCTGCGCGGGGTGTAAGATGGATGTTTGTGAGTGTTTTGAGCTAAGGCTCTTTGTTTTGGGCTAAGGCCCTGACGTTTTTAGAGTTAAGACTCATTAACGTGTTTGAGCTAAGGCTCGTAGGTTAGAGTTAAGACTCGTTAACGCGTTTGAGCTAAGGCTCGCGCATGTATGTTTTACTTCGTTTTATTTCGTTTTTGAAGTCAATATAGTGTTGTCATATTGCTCCAAATTAATAAAGGAAGTGTGAAACATGTATGCAAAGGTAATAGAACAAATATTGAAAGATAGCGCGAATCATCATTCATGATGGCTTAAAAGCCTTGATTACATATTTGAACTTTTACATGAAGCATTTTCTAAGTTGTGCCGCGTTCCACGCGCGCGGTATCTTTTTTCCATTCAAATCTTTTAAAGTGTACGCGCCTTTCCCCAAATCTTCTGAAATTTGATAAGGTCCCTCCCAATTGGGGGACATTTTTCCTGGGGGTATTGCGCGGCTAGCTTCATTGTTTCGAAGGACAAAATCATTTTTCTTGAAGTGGCACTCTTTAACGCGCTGATTATAATATTTTTCCAGCTTTTTCTTATATCTGGCTTCATTGATGATAGCCGCTTCTCTGCGCCCTTCAAGCAAGTTAAGGTCCAATCTTCTTTCGCGCTCGTTATCAGTCTTGCTCATCATGAGTACCCTATGGGATGGGCATCCAATTTCTGCTGGGATCATAGCCTCTGTCCCATAGGTTAGGCTGAACGGGGATTCGCCATTGCTAGTTTTGCTTAATGTCCTGTGCGCCCACAGGACATTAGGTAACTCTTCGACCCAAGAATGGGATTCTCCCTCCAACCTTTTCTTCAGCCCATTTAACAAACTTTGATTCGCGCGCTCCACTTGGCCATTCCCCTGAGGGTGGTAGACCGAAGTGAAGATTTGGTTGATGTGCAATTCTTTGAGCCAGCTGGATATCTTCCTGTCAGTGAATTGTTTGCCATTGTCGCTCACAATTTCCATAGGAAGGCCAAAACGGCAAATGATGTGGCTCCAGATAAATTGCTTCATCACCTCAGCTGTGATTTTTGCTAGTGGCTTGGCCTCAACCCATTTTGTGAAATAGTCTATCGCCACTACCAAAAATTTCACTCGCCCTTGCGCTTGCGGCAGGGGCCCCACGATATCAATGGCCCATTTGTGGAAAGGCCATGCAGAGGTCACCGGAATCAAGTTGTTCTTTGGCCGCATGGTGTTTGGCGCGTAGCTCTGACATGCCTTGCATTTTTGTATTTCTTTTAGCGCATCCAAGTACATGCCTGGCCAATAGTAGCCCGAGCTCATTGCCTTGGCAACCACCATGCGCGGGCCAGCGTGTATGCCGCAGATTCCTTCGTGAATCTCCCTAATCACATAGCTTGCTTCTTCAGCATCCAGGCATTTCATGAGCGGTCCAAGATAAGAGCGTCGATATAATGTACCATCAAGTAGTTCATAGTTCTGCGCCTTGTGTCTTATCTTTCTCGCCTGTGCGCGATCGTCTGGTAACGTCCCCTCATTCAGGAATTCCATTATTGGAGTTATCCAGGATGAAGGGGTTGTATGAATTACAAGGACCGATTGCGTTTGCACTGACGGGTTGCTCATCACTTCCACCCTGACATCTTTGCCAAAGTGATCAAAATTAGTTGATGCCATCTTACTCAACGCGTCAGCGGACTTGTTTTCGCTGCGCGAGATGTGTATGATTTTGAAGAAGTCAAACTGCTCAACGAGCTTTTTTGCCTGCTCTAGATATAGAGGCATGGTGTTCTCCTTGGCATCATAAAGGCCATTGACCTGTGCAGCTACCAAGTAAGAATCAACATGTGCCTCTAGCCTTTTAACTCCAAACTTGCGCGCAATGCGCAGACCAGCCAGCAGGGCTTCATACTCAGCCTCATTGTTGGTACTCTTGAAGTCCAACTTAATAGCATAAGTATATTCATGATTATCAGGGTCCACCAGTTTGAGGCCTGCGCCGGACCCTTCGCTGTTGGAGGCTCCATCAGTGAATAGCCTCCAAACATCTTCTTCATCATTTGCTCGCGGAGGGTCTACCTCGCGCTGAGCTTCTTCAATCTTTCCCTCTGGGATTTCCGTGATGAAATCCGCCAAAACTTGACCCTTTATTGCTGGACGGGGCTTATAAGTGATCGTGTGTTCACCCAATTCCAGCGCCCACTTTGTCAGCCTTCCGGAGAGCGCGGGGCGTCGCAAGACTTGCTGGATGTTGTAACCTGTCAGAACTTCAATCGGATGACCATTGAAGTATCTGTGAAGCTTGCGCGACGCGTGTGTTAGTGACAAAACTAACTTTTCCATGATGGAATAGCGCGTCTCAGGGTCTATCAGCACCCGACTCACATAGTATATTGGCGTTTGGATCCCCTTGCGATCCACCAATAATACTGCGCCGATGGCGCGGTCTCCAGCTGACAAGTACAATGTAAGGGTTTCGCCAGGAAGTGGAGCTGTGAGCGCGGGCAGCTTTATGAGACATTCTTTTATCTCACTGAAAGCTTGCTCAGCCTCAGGCGTCCACTTGAATTGGCTCTTCTTCAAGCAATTCCGCAAAGTGTTAACGAATGGAGTAGATTTGCTGGCGTGGTTCGCTAGGAACCTGTTGATTGACACCAATCTACCATTCAGCTTCTGAACCTCTTTCATGGTGGATGGTGAAGGCATGTCAAGGATGGCTTCCACCTTTTCAGGGTTCACCTTGAAACCATCCTTAGTGACCATTACACCAAGAAATTTCCCCTCTTCCGCGCCGAAAGTACATTTGCTCGGGTTGAGCTTCATGTTAACTTCCGTTAGGCGCTGAAGAGTTTCCTCGATGTCTTTGAGCATTTGTCTCTCCTCCCTGCTCTTGATCACCAAATCATCAACGTAGACTTCTAGATTTCTTCCGATTTGTTCACTGAAAACCGAATCCATAAGTCTCTGATAGGTTGCGCCCGCATTTTTTAAACCAAAGGGCATTTTTGTGTAACAAAAAACACCCTTGTCGGTTCTGAAGGCAGTCTTGTCTTCGTCCTGTGGTGCCATTTGAATCTGGTGATAGCCTTTGTAGGCATCCACGAAACATTTGAGCTTGAATGGCGCCACGGAGTCCACCTTTGCGTCGATGTTTGGGAGGGGGTAACAGTCTTTCGGACATGCTTTGTTGAGGTCCTTGAAGTCAATACACATCCTCCATGACCCGTTGCTTTTCTTTACCATCACAGGATTGGCTACCCACGTCTGGTATCGGATCGGGCGGATGATGTTTGCGCGCAACAGGTCCTCCACTTGCTCATTCATGGCCTTCGCCTTTTCATCCCCCATGATTCTCTTTTTCTGAGCAATTGGCTCCACCGACTTGAACGTGTTAAGAGAATGTTGCGCCAAGTCTCGCGGGACCCCCGTCATATCGGAGTGTTGCCACGCGAAAACCGACGTGTATTTTGTGAGCAACTTTTTCATTCTCAATCTCGTTTCGTCTGAAATGGTAGCGCCAATTGTGACCGTTTGCTCTGGGAATTTTGGGTTTAAAATCCACTTCTCTGGCGCATTGTCCGCCATTGGAAGTTTCATTCTCCCTTCCCGCGGCGTACTTGTCACTGCGCACAAATGATCGCGGTAAACAAATGTTACGCCTGTTGGTGTAGGGAACCCCAATGCGCCGTGCGCTGGCGACGGTACAGCATTAAATTGGGCAATCGTTCCCCTACCCAGGATCATATTGTGGCATGACGTGGTGGGCAAGACCAAGAAGTTGACAACTTCGGCTCGCTTGTGCTCATCATCCCCCATAGTTAGTTCAAACTGAATCTGGCCTAGGGGATGGATGATTTCATTTGAGACACCACAGATTGGTGCGTTCACAATTTCGAGCCGCGCTTGGTCTGCCGGGTCTAACTTTCTGAAACATTGCTCATACATAATGTCAGATTCGCTTCCAGTGTCCACCAGGACCTTTGACACTTCGTAATGAGCAATGTGTGTGGTGATGACGAGAGGACTGCTTATTGAAGGGCCTCCCCTGATTCTTGGGAAGATGACTTGCTGCTCGCGCCAATCTCCGTGGATTTGCGCGCTTCTCTTTTTTGACGTCTGCCCTTGTCGTCCCCCCTCAGCCACACAGATTCTTTTGTATTTCTTGCTGGCAGAGGCTCCTTCCGGTTGCTCATCTTCTATTCTTTGGTTTTTCACCAAGTGTGCCAGCCTGCCTGATTTTACATCCTTCTCGATCGCATCCTTTAAATGATGGCATGCGTCGGTGTTGTGGCCCGGGGACCTGTGAAATTCACAATATTTGCCACTGTTTTGCGGTCCCTTGTAGTGTAGTTGCTTGGGGGGCTTGAATTGAACATTCTCAGTACTTAACACCTGTGAAGGTGTTTTAGTGAGTGGAGTCCATATTCTTGGCAGAGGTCTGCTAGGATCTCTGCCGCCCTCCCTCTTGTCACCATCCCCGCGATTACGAGCATCTTTTTGGGGCTGGGGTGAGCTTGGTTGCGCTTGCTTTTCTGCGGAAGAAAAACTTGTTGGCTGCAACCTGGACCATACAGAGTTCTGTTTGGCCCTCTTCTCTTTGCTGCGCGGTGATTCAGCCTGATGCGCTCTTTCTCTTGCCCTATCTTGGGCAATCTGTTTTTCATTTCTCGCGAAAACTCGCGATGCCTCCATTAACTTGGCCCACGTGGTGGGCATGCCATCTTTGCTTACGAGAGCTCGTCGTAATTGATCACTGCGCGCGCCTTGTATAAAGGCCACGCGCAGGAGCTGCTCAGTTATACCCCCGATTGCCAGGGACTCCTGATTGAAACGAGTGATGTAATCTTCAATCGTTTCATCATTCCTGCGTACGCAGTGCATGATGTCATCAGGATCGCGCGTGTGCCTGCGCTGCTGTACGAAGTGGGCTTGGAACTTTTCTAATAGTTCCTCGAACCCATCAATTTGCCCAGTCGGCAAGCTCTCGAACCATACCCGCGCTGCGCCCGTGAGGCAGCGAGCGAACATATGACACCATGTTGGCATCGTCCAGCTCTCTAGGTTTCCCGTGTTATAGAAACCTTGCAAAAAGTCATCTGGATCTGTTGTGCCATCATATTTGCCCAGACCACTTGGCATCTTGGTCTTGTGCTGGATGGGAGCCTGCGCGATGCGCGCAGTAAACTTTGAGTGTTTTACCAAGATGGCTGGTCTATAGGGTGTGGTTACGTCCACTTGCCCTCTGACCGGTGGGCTGTATGGCATGTGCAGATCCAGATCTGCTCTGGCTCCAGGCGCCATGTTCACAGGCGCGCGGAGCTGTGAGCCTCCTGCATGAGTATCCCGCGTCTTTCTCATGCTATGCACTTCTTCATCACTGAACTCAGTGTGTGCAGTGTGAACAGAATGTCCTTCTTCCGGCGCGCGCGGCCTCTTTGTAGTCTGCTTATCAAACGCTTGCCGTTGTGTTTGGTCGGCTAGCTTTTTCTGTTTGACCATTTCATTGTACTTTTCCAGTAGACGCCGCTGCTCATTTATGAGCCATTCATTCGGATCATTTGTTTCTTCTTCTGGACCCATTGGTCCTTTCAGTTTCGCGCCGGCCATATTTTGTAACGTGAGATCGTCTGGAAGAGTTTCAGTCTGGCCGTGAGGGGTTGTGACGAAGGGACGGTTGCTGGTGGTACGCGTAGAATCACGCGGAACCCTCAGAACCTGCTGTCCGTCGTTAACACCCTCACGTTCAATATCCTCCAGAGCTTGATCAACGTTACGAACGCCAGAAACCATGGTGATTGACTTTTTTTTTTTTTATGTAGATCTGATGAGATCTGATTGCCGTTTGTAACAGTGGATGGCGCCAATGAAGAAACGTGGATCTACTCACTGGTAGCAGATCTACTTTCCTCGGGTGTGATTATACTATTTCACCGATGGTTCTTCTGGATCAGTGTTCTTCCACCTACAAAATGAACAGCGCCGTTACTTACCCCTCAGAAAGGGACAGAGGGGTCCTCTTTGGGGTAACCCTCCGGCGTGAGAATAAGTATGTGTAGGAGAAGATAATAATGTGAGAGTAAGGGAATTGGGAGAGTATTGCTTAATAGCTGAATACTGTATGTTACTCTGTATGATTGTGTGATTGAATATGCTTCAATGTGAATCAATGTGTCTGTAACTGTCAATGATTGAGTATGAATGTGTCCATCAAAGTGGAGTTGATGCTGTATTTATAGTGCTAGGGTTTCCACTGATTAGGCTCAACCTCGTTGGCCTCCTCCAATCGCACTGCGCCACGTGTCCTCTGGGACACCTGGCGCTTTCTCGTTGGTTGTAATCACGTGGTAGCACATGTGTCATGCTGAGTTGTCGACCTTTCATTTGGCAGCTGTCAACATCAGCATATTCTTATTCCTTAAAAAGATGCCTTCTGGAAGGTTGTCTGACGTGCACAATCAAGGTTGCCCTAAATCCTGATTTGGATAAGGGCGAGGTCGATTATGTGCATGTGTGATATGCGCCCATCCTGAGGATGCGCGAGGTCTTCTCTTTATTCTCACGCGCAGATATTTCATGCGCAGATGTGATATGCACGAGCATGTGATATGCGCCGCGCGCTGGTGCGCCGCGCGCATATGTGATGCGCGAGCATATGTGTGCCTGGGCAGATGTGATATGCACGAGCATGTGATATGCGCCGCGCGCATATGTGATGCGCGAGCATATGTGTGCCTGGGCATATGATGCCTGAGCATGTTTTGTATGCGCCATGCGCATAGGTTTTGGCTTTGTGCCTTCATAATGTGTTTATCTTGTGGGTTGATCCGCCTTGCTCGGTGTTGAGGCGGGTACATACCTCTTCAGAAACAAAAACGGTTTATTTTGTTATCCTATTTGGCAGCCTAAACGTGTTTGTGTTGTTAGATTGTAAAAACAATTGTAGATGAAATAATCACTTTATAGGCATGCTCTTTTTAAATAAACTAAGATATATAACCAAATTTTAAAATAAAGAAAACAGGACCAAATCATAAAATAAAGCTTACGAAGGTACTCAATCTGGATTTAAATCATCATAGAGATCAGGTACTAGAACCAAGAAACTAAAAACTAAAATATGTGACATAATCAGTTAACCCTAACATAAGTCTAAAATTAAATTGTTAGCAAGATCAGAGATTAAAAAGAAATCACAAAAACTGAACAAAACTGAATCAAAATCATCATGAATTTAATCGACAAAGGTCCAAGACACGAATTACTCACATGAAACTTCAATTTCATGAAATTAAAGTAACAAATCAAAATGTTAACAAAATCAGGGTTTACAGAATCATAACCTAAACGGAATTAAGGTTCTAGACATAAATTACACACTCGAAGCTTCAATTTCATCAAATTAAAGTACTGAATCGAATGATTAACGATATTAGGGGTTACAGAGTCAACAAACACTTCATCAATTGAATCCACGAACGTTCTAGACACGAATTCCTCACACAAAGCTTCAATTTCACCAAAATAAAGTAACGAATCAAATAATTAATTAAATTAGGGTTTATAGAACAACGATGATGAAAAGTAGGAAGAAATAAGAGTACAAATGAATTAAAGTAGGGTTCAAAATTACAGATGAAGATGAAGGAGCTCTAATGCTGAATCGAGAGCGATGGATTGATGGCGAGGGATCCGGTGTTCGTGAAATGAGTTTGTTTTGTACCTTCTACTAGAAAAATATTCTGATTAAATTAATTTGCATATTGTCCAATGGATTAATCCGCTTATTCTGATTAAAACAATCGAGAACAAATATATTATGTTTTTGGAAAAACCTCCTACCGCTTACCGGTTGCAAAAATTTCGACCGTTTAAAATAAATGTTTGTAAAAACTCCGACCGCCTAGCCATATAAAATAAACAGTAACAAAAACTCCGACCGCCTAGCCATCGGTTGCGAAAATTCCGACTGACTAGCCACCGTTGCGAAAATTCCGATCGCCAAGACACCGGTTGCAAAAACTCCGACCGCCTAGCCTTTGGTTGCAAAAAACTCCGACCATGTTGCCACCGAAAATAATCAGTTGTGAAAATAAACGGTTGCAAAAACTCTGACCGTTTCGCTACCATGTCAATTAATAACTCTTTTCGGTAGCAAATTTGCTAAATCGGTTGCTAAAATTGCTACCATTTTTTTTCGGTAGCAAATTTTGATCGCAATTGCTCAATTTTCTAGTAGTGTTAATTTTATAAAAGTTTGGGCAAATTGGCATTAATTTAAGGGTAACAATGTATTTTTTTAACCTTTATACAATCAAACTATGCCTATCAATTCTGAATTTGTTGTCAAATCTTTTTCAGTTTAAAACAGCCAAAGTCAATGTAATAAAAAACCTGTTGTAAAGTTGAGATTTAGTTTTTATAAATACTTCAATAGAATTTATTATATATATAATATATAATAAATAATTTAACCAAAAAAGAAAAAACAAACACATGTTGGTCTGCACGCAATGACAGCCCCTACGCGCTGGTTTGCATGCGTTGGTCTAATTTAATCGGTCAAATTAAAGTACGGAATTAAGGTTCTAGACAAAATTCATGATTTATCGATGACCATTTGTTTCTACTTTGATGTAATGACAAAAAAACAAAATCAAACTTTTTAGGTATATAAAAAATTTATAGACAATACAACACCATGTAGCAAATCAGAAACAAGTCATATTTTTCTATAACCTACATTTTAGGATAATCATGTAGCAAGCTTACAACACCAATATCCAAGTATCCCACCTTAATTATCAGAACCTTCACATTATACGCTCAAACCCTAATACTCCTCATTATTAAGCATATTTTTCAACACACAGTACCACACATTACTGACCCACAACCATACAAGTTTTTTTTTATTTACCACAACCATTCGCTAAAACAGCCCTAAAAGATCATAATAACAATTTAGTAGTCATACCTACACCATAATCTAGTCAAATCAGTCAAATGTCGTTTAATAATCATCATAAATTTCACAAAAAAAAAAAAAATTAACAGTCCATTAAACCCTAAATGATAATGAAACCAGCAATTAATAGTAGAATAAGGTAAAATTGAAGGCACATACCTCATAGTAGTTGAACTCTTGCAAATAATCCTTCATTTGGACGAAAATCTTTACTTTAAATAAACAAACCCTTGCTGGCCAGAACTATTGTCGTGGTTCAATGACGTGGCCGGACTGATGTCGTGGTGTGGTGGTTCAAACTCTAGGGGCCGGAAATGATGACGAAAACCGATGGATGAAGATGGATTAAACCCTAGCTGCGTGGTGGTTCACGCATGGTGTGTTTCAATTGAGCAGAAAATGATAAGTCATAGGCGGGTGTGTGTGTTTGTTTTGAGAAGATATATGGGCGTTGTTTTTTTTTTAATTTGATTTCAAGATAACTTGCAAATATGACACACATGATTAGGTTTTTTAATTTATGACAGTGGTTTAATGATGCACAAAATAAGTGTCATAAATCTTTTAATTTTTGAAAAATATGATTTTTTTAATGACACACACATTTGCGCTTATAAATCACTGCATGTTGTAGTGTGCATGTTATTAAAAGCCTTTTTTCTACTCGTGTATGTATGTATGTATGTATGTATGTGTGTATGTATGTGTGTATGTATGCATGTATGTCTGATGCATGCATGTATGTATGTATGTATGTATGTATGTATGAGGTAAGGATAAAATAAAAACACACTTGAGTTGAGAAAACTCTAGAGACCCATTCTCAACCACATGTTCTTAATTAAAGTTTGAAACTTGTTAGCCATAATTAAAGTTAGTAAAAAATGTAAAAGTAAAATTACATTTTCTTTCCTGAAAAAAATGATTAAAACTTAAAAAAAATGTTGTATTTGTGTATGTATGTATGTATGCATGCATGTATGTATGTATGTATGTAAGCATGCATGCATGAATGTGTTAGGGGTCATTTTATCCTAGCATGATCCTTACGAATACTCTGGCAGTTGGGATTCCTAGCTAGGTTCACGATCCTGAACTAACCGACTATATGTTTTATTTAGTTTATGTTTGCAGGTTACTCAGGCTAATAACAGTTTACAATGGCTATATTGAATAATTCTTACTTGAAAGCTCAAAGAACTAATTAAAATGCATGTTGTCACACCCCGACCAATGAAGGCGGAAACGTCGAGGCGCGATATGATTGCTCATTGCACAATGACACTATAAAGTTACAATATTTAAACAACTCATTTAAATCCATATCATTATAAATAACACAACAATTGTTCATACAAAATGCCAAATAGATAGATAAACAAATAACTTGTTCTTTTATTTTCTAATATCCTAAAGCCAAGATAATAAGTTTCTTCAAGTAATCCAATCAAGCTAACATCAAACCTGTAACATTGCATAAAATAGAGTTTGTCAACACGAAGGTTGGTGAGCAATTTTCATAGTTTTGGACAATAAGTATATAGTATGAAATCCACAACTAGTATATAAAAACAATAAATAATAGCAACAATTTAGATAATAAATCCGTCAATAAGAATACATTGACGACAATAATGAAATCGTCAATAAGAATACATTGACGACACCTTTCTATATGGGGATACCATATATACTCGGAATTAACGTGTGATCATACTTTGATGAGGCTACCTGCCTTAGCATTCAAGAGGCTACCCGCCTTAGCGTTCAAGAATTTGCACATAATCATGTAAAGCATATAACACCAAATCGAGCATTTATTTAAGTAAACATATACAATACGTGTTGTGGTTTAAGACTCAAGTATAAATCATTTGAATTTGAATAAGTATGCAATGCCACCCCCAAAACGAAAGATGGAAAACGGGGGATGAAAAAGTACTCACATTAACAAGTAACTTGAAAGATAGTGTCGTGAATAATCGGAGAGATCGGTTTAACGAGCAAGACCTATATTAAACGGGTCTCGTGTTAGTAGGTAGTCTTGGAAGGGTTTAAAATAAAATACATGACAAATAAAGTAAATAAATAAAGTTTAGGATTTAAAATGTAAATATTTGAGAAATTAAAGAAACGAGTTTTGTAAAATAAGTTTACTCGAAACCGGGTCTCGGTATTCTATTCATTAGTTTTTTTGTTTTTTTACTCAACCTATGTTAAGTAATAATTTGGTTAAAATGCGATATTGCAAAACCCTTGGTTATAAGAATACCAAAACGAGGTTTAAACGAGTGTTCGGGTTTGTCGGTTCGAGACTTGATAATTGACCAAGCTCACAGTTAACTTCCCAAAATAATAAATGTTATGAGATAACTCAATAAAATCAAAATAGACTTAACCAAGTATGTAGTTCTATTGTGAAGAACCTTAACGTTCGTTAAGCGAGTATACGACCTTATCGGTTCGAACTTGTTATAAGATCAAGTTGGTTACCGACATGCCAAGTATGTTTAGAAATTAACTAAAATTGATTTAAAATATAATCTTGAAGAAAAATATGAGTTTTGGTGGCTAAAAACACACTTGTGTGTCTTAAGCGAGTGAACTCGGTTTAGTTCGGTTTTTGGTTCGGTCCTTGACTCGGAATAAGACCGAGGATGGTTACCACATACCCAATTACCATGGAACTTGTAAAATAACTTATAAATAATAATACTCAAGTTTTGCATTCAAAAAGTTAACAATAAAGCTTTTAAACAAAAGTTCGGTTTTTGGTTCGGTTCTCAACTCGGGATGAAACCGAGGCTAGTCACCACATACCCGATACCATGGAACTTGACAAATATGAACAACAAACTAAAATATGTAGAAGTTAAGCAAGTATAACAAGTTATATGGTTAGATTTGTTAAATATATAAACAAGGACTACAAAGTCCTCCATGTAACCTTGCCTTACTAGCCCGACATTTCAACCGGCCGAGACCGGAGAAATGAAAGACCGAAGGTAAACAAGGAGTGTATATTATATATATGTTGTAACATCAAGCTTTAAGTATTGAGAAGTTAGTTAAAATGAAATATTAGCTTATGAAGAACAACCTTAGAATTCAAGAATTTGAGAGAGAAATGAAGAAATGAGCAAGCACAAATGAAGAAGATGGGTGTGTATATATAGGGTAAGTTGAATGGGTCTTTCAAAAAGGGTGTTTCATGAAAATGGGTTGGTTATAGACCCAAGAAAGCACAAACTACAAATGGGGGTCCTTCAAGTATCCATTTTGGTAGTTTTAGTCCCCGGAGTTCGTTTTGAGCGTTTTCGGGGAATTTTAAGAACCGAAAAGGGTGTTTTTTTTATCCAACAACTATAAAACAAATATTTAACATACAATTCATCATTTTGATAATATCGAAAGGTTCGGGATACAAAACGGGTCGGGTTTACATTAAGAATACAAGTATAAAATAACCCGAAATTGACAAATGTCACACATGTGAAAGAAGAACAAGTCCGACAACGGTCATGGCGGCTAGGGTTCCCAGAATTTTAGCGTAGTTAGTTTTATTTCCAATAGAATTTGGCTGTTGAGAACAACCTAGAACACACAATTCTCTACACTAACTACTCGCACTATTGTACTTAGCATCTGTTCTCAATCAACTCTCGAGTTGTAACCCATTTTTCCTTATGAATAAACTGAGGCAGGGGATAGTTTTTCCATCCCGAGGTTTTTTTGAAGATCCTCACCAGGATCCTAGGATTTTCCTCTCTATATCGCTGTGTTCACGTTTACTTTTACCATATTTACTTACCATATTGTTGAAGAACACTCTGCCTCCCTTAACGAATTTGTTCAATTATTTCTTCGGTGATTTTTTACCAAAACAGTTTGGTGCCCACCATGGGGTAAGTGGTGTTTTTCATCTTCAAATCCGTATTTATATTCATCCTAAACCGTTACCTTGCAAAACTCTACTAAAAATGGCATCTCAATCCAAAGCTGCCTATTCATCCATGCCGTCCACAATTTCTGGTGCTGCTCAACCGTTTCCTCCTCCACCTGCTGCCCAGAGAAAGATGACCAACACCAGCATCTCGGGAGCTAGAGGATCAAGTGCCATGCGTCCACCTGCCACAAGGCCTCCCACTTACGTGCTAACTTAAAGATGTGGGTCTCCCAATACGAGACTTGTTCTTATGTCTAACGATGATATACTTGATATTTTAATGCAGATGAAAGAACACATGGAAACTGAGAAGTAAGCCAACAACTTTGTTATGAGAGAGCTCCGAGATATCCAGACACAAGGAAAGAAGCCGGCGGAGGAATCCTTCACTCTGTTACAGCATAGAGCGTTGTAATTTGAGGTGTCAGGGTCCCAAGGGAATCGTTATGATGATTTCCTACCAATGCAGCCAGCACCAAGAGCAAATGACCCCCGTTCAAATATAAGGAGTGCTATTACGAGGTATTTTGTCGTTGTCACAGGATTCTTAGCCAGGAATCGCAATACTGGTAACTTTATCAACAATTATGATACACCTGTGACTAACCTTGATGCTTCGCCGGATTCCAGTATTAGCCCAATGGTGCAAGGTGTATAAGGAATTGCAAAAACTCAAGGTGTTGATATCCAGCTTTTCTGAGATAGTCCAACCAATCCCGGAAGTATCTTCGAGCAGTCATAGGATTTCCAGATTCGCTCCTCCTATATGTGATGCTGAGATCCCGAAACGATTCTAGACTCCCAGCATGAAGCTTTACAATGGAAGTACGGATCCCGAAGAGCACATCTCCCGATACCGTTAGAGAATGGAGATCAACTCCATACCTACGAATCTCAAGGAAGCCTGCTTGTGACAAAGGCTTTGGTTCAACTTTAACTGGAGTAGCCTTAAAATGTCTTCTAAGTGTTCCTCCTTTTTCCATTCAATCTTTTTCTCATGCAGTTAATTTGTTTAATAACCAGTTTTCTTGTAGCAGAAGCTTCGAGATATTAACGAGAGATCTGTATAGGGTGGTCCAAAGCAGCAATGAATCCCTCAATGACCGTTTCAGCAAATTCAACAAGAGGCCTTAGAGATCCCGAACCTTGACATGGCAACGACGATGTAAGCTTTTAAAATGGGACTCAAGAAAGATAGTTCTTTCTATGAGGATCTCGTTATGAATCCTTACAGAAACCTGGACGAAGTGAGGAACAAGGCTTAAGGTTCATCAGGCGGAATAAGACAGGATGATTCAGCAGAGGCTAGATGGTTCCAATAGCCACAACCACCCGAACAGGAAGTCGGATTCCCCATCATACAAACCATACTGTTCCAAACCGTATTCCTAAAATGATAGGGTCAATATGGTGGACGATGAGGAGGATGACGAAGCTTATCCTAATTTGAATGATTACTATTTTCAGTTGATATTCCTGGACTATTGTGTGTCATGCAAGATCTAGGTGAAAAGGCAAGATGGCCACGCAAGAACGATAAAAATGCTGTCTGAAAGGACAAATCAAAGTGGTGTGCTGTTCATGAAGATTTTGGTAATGTGACGGAAGACTGCATTACTCTAAGGAGGAGATCAGTTATCTACTCAGCAAGGGTCATCTAAAAGAGTTGCTGGGAAAGAAAAACAGAAACCAGGATCCCGAACACGATCCCAAAAGGGCGGAATCTCCACCTCTAGGTGCTCAGATTGTGAATGTTATTTTGGGAGGCTCATATATATGCCGCACATCCTACTCATCAGCTAAGAGGAATACCAAAGTAGCCAAAGAAGAAAAGCCCAAGGGACCAACCAAGACGATAACATGGCCCAAAGAATACGGAGTCTCATTCGATGACGAGGACAGGAACAACATTCAGGATCCTCATCATGACGGTTTGGTCATAACCCTGTATGTTGCTAATTGGTTTGTGCGCAGGATCCTAGTGGACAACGGAAGCTCGGTGAATATAACAAAGCTAGAGACCTTGAAGGGAATGAAGTTTTTTGAATCCGTGATTGTATTGAAGTCTTCAGTCTTAGTGGGATTCAGCGGTGAAGTCAAGAGTATAATGGGAGAAACCCAGCTACCTGTTTATGTTGAGGGAGTAAATTCTATCCAAAAATTTTGTGTTAATGATGTATTAACCTCCTTTATGTTATCTTAGGCATACCCTAGATCCACGATATGAAAGCGGTTCCTTTGACCTATCATCAGTGTATCAAGATATCGACACCTTGGGGTATCTATAATATTCAAGGTGACCAACACGAAACTAAAGACTGTATGCCTCGTCAATGAAACTAGCAGCAAAGCAAACCCATTGATGTGCTAAAAGTAATTATTAATTTATTAACTAAAAAAACGCTAATCTAGACACTAAATAATAATTCTAGACTCTTAACTTGACTAAAACTACTAACCGCCAAGTGAGCCGGTTGACTCTAGTACAACTAAATATGTCTGGATATCGAACCCACGTTTGAATTATGTTAACTAGCTAATTAGACTCGACTAAACTGACACGACTATTTATTTATATTTATTTTAGGGTATTTTACTAAAAAACAAGGATTAAACTAAAATTAAAACTAATTAATAAAACTGAATATGACTCGACTTAGACCTTGAACTTACTTTAGATGATGAAAAACAACCACCTATGCTAGAATCCCTAATGCATCAATTATCAAATGGTAGGATAATGCTAAGTTATGGAACCAACATATTAAATTATTCACTTAAGGGGAAACCGAACAAGATCCTTGACCCTTCTCAAGAAGACACATATGGACTCCTTATAAGCTATTAAAATTACCAGTTTAATTAGACTCGCTTGCGTCCGCTAATTTATTATATGGAAAGTAGCTCTATAAGAAATCCTACCTTAGAGCGCGGAAATCAAAGGTAGTTTAAAACATTCACTCGACTAGATAAACAAGGCTGAAAAATCAAACCTGGATGGACTCCTTATGAAGAACAAAATCTAGCAATCTTAAACAACCAAGAGTTATCATATAATCTATCACCTTATAGCTATTTATATTAGTAGCACACTTAGATTTAATTGATTAATTATTATCATTTCTATGGTTATAATGCATATCAACCACATGCTAGTAAAAAACACACAATAGATGACCTAACAGAATCCTATTATATGGCAGACAGTCATCAAGGAAACTGTGAAACAATAAAAACTTATTAATCAATTCTAAGCACACACACACATCTAATAAATAACAATAAACTGTTTACTTGATCATAAACCCATAAACGAAAACAAAATCCAAACCAAAATCAAGCGTCAACACAAGTTCATCATAAGTCTAGGTGGTCTAGAACGTTTAGCCTAGCATTATTAAGTCAAACAAAATAAGAAAGATAGAATTCATGGTGAAAAATAATAAAGAACGATATATTAAAGGTGATAGAATCCGTGGTTGTTGGTGCATAATGTCAGTAGTTCATAGTCTAGTGTCTGTAATCGAGTCTGTAATGTTAATTATGTTTTATATATGTCTTAAGCGAAGTTGTTAACAAGTTCGCCTAGGCGAACTTGTTAGTCAAGCGAAGTTATGGACAACTTCGCCTGAACATGCCAGGCGAAGTTGTCGTGTATAAATAGTCCTAGGTTACGGCTGTTTGTGGTTAGTTGAATCAGTTGTTTAGTGTTCGTGTTAGTTTGTTCGAGTTGTTACGAGAGCTGTAACGTGTGTCTGTAATAGTGATATCGTATCACGTGTTTGAGTTATTATATAACGTGTGTTCGTTTCGTGTGTTCGTGTGATTCGTGTTCTATACTCGTAACGATCTACGCAGGGATTCCGCACCTGAGTAGATCGAGATATCTCGTGCGACCCATCCAGGGAACCTACAGTGGTCTTAGATCTTGCTTCAATAGTACGTCACCGAATGATTCCGAGCTTTCAAAATCTCCTCACTTGAGCCGTATAATGGACCGCAACAAGAAGCCGTATAATGGACCGCACCCACTGTGCTCAATCTATAACCGTCATCATCCTGCTTCAACCACTTGCCGTCTTTGCATTTCGTGTAACCGCTATGGGCATCTTGCCAATACTTGCCATGTACATCCTAATGCACGAGCCGCTCCACAACAACTTGCACCGTCTGCACATAGACCTGATAATAACCCTCAAGCCCAAAACGGTGTTCCAAATAACCGTGCTTGCTACAATTGTGGAGATCCTAGTCATCTCCGCAATATGTGCCCATTGCTAGCTCGTGCCAATCAATCCCATCTGATGCATCCACCATATTATGCTCATCAAGCCCAAGTTGTGCCTGTACCGTACTATACTAGCTAAGCCTATCAAGTCCAAACTTACCAACCCCCGATCCCGCAAGGCTTTGCACCTCCCACTTATGCCCCACAAGTTCCTCACACTAAGCCTTTTACCGTAGAAGTATCAAATGGGAATTCGATTACTATGGAGTCGGTTATTCGGGATTGTGTCGTAGTTCTTAATAAGGTCAAGTTCAGTATCGATCTTATTCCATGCAAATAGGTAGTTTTGATGTCATAGTTGGGATGGATTGGTTAACTCTTAATCATGTTGAGGTCGATTTTTTTGAGAAGTTCCTTCATATACCTCTTAAAGATGGTCGTATTCTTATAAGTATTCAGTAGTACGCCTGCTTCTAAGCTTAAACTTATGTCTTTCTTTCAAGCTCAACGTTATTTGCGTAAGAAGTATGTCGCCTATTTGGAGCTTATGGTGGAGAAGGATAAGGAGAAGAGGAAGATTGAAGATATCCCGATTGTGCATGATTTTCCCGACGTCTTTACCGATGACGTTGTTGGACTTCCTCCTATTCGTCAAGTCGAGTTTCGTATTGACCTTGTACCTGGAGCAAATCCCGTTGCTAAAGCACCTTATCATCTTGCACCGTCTAAAATGCAAGAGCTTTCAAGCCAACTACAAGAACTCTCTGATAAGGCTTTCATTCGCCTGGGTTCTTCTCCTTGGGGCGCACCTGTGTTATTTGTGAAGAAGAATAAGGATAGATCATTTCGTATGTGCATCGATTACCGTGAACTCAACAAGATTACCGTCAAGAACCGTTACCCGTTCCCTCGTATCGATGATCTTTTTGATCAACTTCAAGGAGCCGCATGCTTCTCGAAGATCGATCTTCGTTCGGGTTCTCATAAACTTCGCGTTAATAAAGATGCCATACCCAAGACTGCATTTCGTATTCGATATGGGCATTACGAATTTTGTGTTATGCCTTTTAGGCTAACCAACGCACCCGCGGTTTTCATGGATCTCATGAACCGTGTGTGTCAACCTTACTTGGATAACTTCGTAATTGTTTTCATCGATGACATTTTAATCTACTCAAAATCCAAAAATGATCAAAAGGAACATCTACATGCTATCTTTGACCTCCTACGTAAGGAACAATTGTATGCCAAGTTTTCAAAGTGTGAGTTTTGGCTTAAAGAAGTTCAATTTTTGGGCCATATCGTTAACGACAAAGGTATTCATGTCGATCTCGCGAAGACTGAAGCCGTCAAGAATTGGAAGACAAAGACTTCTTCAACCGAAGTTTGTTCTTTCCTTGGTTTGGCGGGATATTATCGTCATTTCATTCGTAACTTCTCAAAGATTGTGTTGCCCCTCACCGCTCTAAAACATAAGGATAAACCTTACGAGTGGGGGTCAAAGCAAAAAGAAGCGTCTCAAACTCTTAAGGACATGTTTTACAATGCTCTTATTCTTGCTCTTCCCGAAGGTAGTGAAGATTTCATCGTATTCTGTGATGCTTCTAACCAAGGTCTCTGTTGTGTTCTCATGCAATAAGGCAAGGTTATCGCGTATGTTTTGAGACAACTCAAGGTTCACGAAAAGAATTATACGACGCATGATCTCGAGCATGGTGCCGTCGTATTCGCCTTGAAGATTTGGAGACATTATCTCTATGGTACCAAATGCGTAGTATTTAATGATCATAAGAGTCTCCCACACATTTTTGATCAAAAGGAACTCAATATGAGACAACGTCGTTGGACCGAGTTGCTTAGCGACTATGATTGCGAGATTCGCTACCATCCCGGTAAAGCGAATGTCGTGATCAACACTCTTAGCCGTAAGAAACAAGTCAAATCCGTGCTGCTTACTTGTGTTCTTGTTTAAAACGATCTCAAAGAGCATGTTCTTAACGCGCAACACGAATCCGTCACCAAAGACAATATGTATGATGAGATGTCGTGTGGTTCGGAATCTCAATTGGAAACCAAGCCCAATGGTTTGCTTTATTTTCTTAATCTTTTGTGGATTTCCGATCGTGATGACCTTTGCACATTCATTATGGACGTAGCTCACAAGTCACGATATTCCATACATCCCGGTGCTGATAAAATGTACACTGATTTTCAATCCATCTTTTGGTGGCCCGAAATGAAGAAAGACATTGCTCTCTATGTTCCGAAAGTCTCACTTGTTCTAAAGTCAAAGCCAAGCATCATCGACCTTATGGTTTGCTTGAGCAACCTCCCGTTCCCGTATGAAAGTGGGAAGATATTGCTATGGACTTTATCACTAAGCTTCCTTCTACCAGAAAGCAACATGATAGTATTTGGGTAATCATCGATCGTTTGACGAAGTCTGCTCATTTCATTCCCATCAAGGAAACGTATTCTGTTGATCGATTAGCGCATATTTACGTTGAAAGGATTGTTTGTCATCATGGTACTCCGTTAACCATTATCTCCAATAGAGATGGTCGTTTCACTTCACGTTTTTGGAAGTCTCTCCAATCCGCTTTGGGAACCAGTTTGGATCTTAGTACTGCTTATCATCCGCAATCTAATGGTCAATCTGAATGTACGATTCAAACTCTATAAGATATGCCTCGCTCCTGTATCCTCAATTTTGGGGGCAATTGGGATATTGATCTACCGCTTATTGAGTTTTCGTATAACAATAGATTTCACTCTAGTATTAGTATGGCGCCTTTTGAAAGCTCTTTATGGCCGAAAATGTTGTTCTCCTATTTGTCAGAATGAAGTTGGAGAATCTCAAGTTACTTGTCCAGAGTTAATTCAAGAAACGACTGATCGTATTGCTCAAATCCGCCAAAATTTACTCGCTGCTCGTTGTCGTCAAAAGAGTTATGCAGATAAGCATAGGAAACTTCTTGAGTTTAACGTTGGTGATCGTGCTCTACTTAACCATTGAGTGTATTGGTCCTGCTGCTTATAGACTTGAACTTCCATCTATACTCTCAAATGTTCATCCGGTATTTCACGTTTCGAATTTGAAGAAGTGTCTTGCTGAGGGTAATTTCCAAATACCTCTAGATGAAGTCCGTATTGATGAAACCATGCATTTCGTTAAAAGACCCGTTGAGATCATGGACCATAAGGATAAAGTTACTAAGCGTAGTCGTATACCGTTAGTCAAGGTTTGTTGGGTATCGAAGCAAGAAGCTGAGTTTACTTGGGAACGTGAAGATCAAATGAAGAAGTTTCCTGATCTGTTCGCTACAGCTATTCTCTAATTTCGGGACGAAATTCCTAAAAGTAGGGGATACTGTAACATTTCGGGTTTTTATCGTATTCGGTTATATCATTCTATCATTGTATGAAAGTTATTCGAATCCTAATCCTTAATAAAACTTTGCATTTATGAGTTATTAAGTTTTCTTATATTCACCTTAGGCCCTTGTACTTTAATTCATGTTTAATTCTTATTTATATCATCAAAAAAAATTCCTTAAATGATCAAGAATCAAAACACGAGGACCAAATGTGTCATTTAGCAAAACACCCTCCATCCGGTGGCTGGAGCACCGCGCGACGGCGGCCTCCTGGCTGGACGCGTAGCGCGGGGTGGGCAAGCTGGACAGAATCATTGTCGATTTTGTTTCCTATCTCGTTTCTGGTATAAAATCATGTATATTAGGCATAGTTGTGTGAATTAAAGAAGTAAACGTATTATAAGCAAGATACAAGTCCTAATTCGTTTCCTACAGCCCAAGATCAAATCTTTATGATTATTTCAGTGATTTTGTCATAAAAATCGTATTTACTTGCTTAAACGAGTTAAAAGTCCATAATTAGTTCGTTTTTGCTTGTCCTATATAAACAACCTTCATTCATCTGCCAAAAACCTTTACATTAACCCTAAGAAGCATTCCTCAGCCGTCACTACCCCCTGTCCATCATAATTGTCTTCGGTTTTGCTATTTTGTTGAAGAACCATTCATAATCGGTTGACTTTGCAAGCGTGTGGGTGGACCTTTGACTCGTCATATCTCGTTATTCTTTCACATTCCGGGTAAGTTGTAAACTGAGTTTTTGTTCATAACATTCCCTAGTCAATAAACTTCAATCAATTTCTGAGATTGAAGGGTGTTGACTGGCCAATTGCTTTAAAACCTGATGAAGGGCAAAATAGTCAATATGTTTAACTTAACGTTTTCTCATGCTTCTGATCGGATTCAACGTTCAGTCTAGAAGACCTTTCTTCTCGTAACGAAATTTTAAGGCTTCTGACCAAACCTGACTTCTGACTTGCTGTTCGGATTCTGGTCAGACTCGACTCGTTTAAATATTAAAATCGACATAACTTGAGTTCTACTCATCCGTTTGGATTGATTCCAGCAGAATTAAGTTTGTTTTTACTGATAGTTTCATATCCCTAAGTTTCAGGTTCTGTTGTTTTACATTATTCAGCGCGTTAACGGAAGATCTCGTATTTTATTATTATTTTACTCACTTGCTTATTACTTAAGGTGAGTTTATGTCATTCCCCTCTTTGACTTATTTCAAACGTTTTGGGGACGTATGCGTACTATAAAATTTTTTATTATACATATCTTAACATTAGCAAACGTGATATTGTGTGTGAATTATCGAACATACTTGCTATGTGATTGCTTGTTACTTTACGCATTCGGAGAGGTCCAACATATTCTCATTATAGTATGATCATATGACCGTCATGTTTAACCGGCGCCCGATTCTATTGGCAATGGTTCTCTTGACACTTACTTGCTCATGGTTAGGTTACATTTACCGCTTTATTTACGTTTTGCTATATCTTTCATATTATATTGTAACTTGCAAAACTTGTGACATGCTCACTCAACATTGTTGTTGACAAACCTATTGTATTTTATACGCATATACAGGGTATCGCTTGAATTGAGGACTTGAAGTGATGGACATCTAGTCGAGACCCTAGGAATTATAAAGAAAATTTATTTGAGTTTTTTAATTTGGATTATTTCTTTTATTTTCGTGGATTATTGTTGCAGATGATTTGCTATTTATGGATATTGTGTTTTAAACGGAATAAAATTTATTAATAGATATCGAAACATTTATTGTATGATAGTTACTGTTGGGACCAAGATCTTTGATCCTTGAAGATCAACTATCCTTGGCGTTCGCAAATATCCGTTGCCAAGACTAAGGATCCTATATGGTTCAAGGATCCTCAACAGTTGACTTTAAATATGTTTTAATCTATTTTGCAGGTATTGAAACGTGTTTACCAGCAATCCTATTTTCACAGAAGATATATTTTACTAAGTCGCCTTAGCTGGTACTCCTTCACGTAACGGTCATGAAGAAATGGTAGATGAACGTGGCCTAATTTATAGGGAATTAGTTAATATCCGCTGTGTAACTTTTTGTATATATTAGCATCGAATTATGGCTGAACACACACAGCATTCTTAGCATACTTAGAATTCTCAGCAAGCTTATTAACACTTTGTACTCACACTCAGCCTTAATTCCAATCCGTGTAATCAATTTTGAGCATAATATAATTGGTAGTGATAGTTTTCACTACCCGATGTTTTTGTGCCGAAGGTATACTAGTTGCCACGGGATTTTCCTCGTATAAATCTCATTTTTCATCCTCTAAAATCATTATTTACTTCATTTCATTCATACAAGCATCAAACCTCACAAACTAATTTGGTTACTTGATCCTTAAACCGATTTTTTACCAAAACAATTTGGCACCCACCATGGGGCTATTGGTGCTTTAATCCCAAAAATGTCCACCTTTATTCAATTCCTATACTCGAATTTATCACTCAATGACCTTTCAAGGAAAAGATATTTGTGCAACCGTTGCTTCAAGTGTTTCGGCTCAAATGTCCTTGCCACCACTACCTTCCTCCACGAAGCCACAAAAGCCCATAAATGTTGCTCAAAAGAAGGAGACTGCCGTTTTCTCTGGATCAAAATCCACTACTGTCCCAAGCGGTAACTGCTAACAATGATGTTTCTGTTTTGTGCGTAGATGAAAAACTATATGGAGCAGCAGAACAAAACCAACCAGAGGATCCTCCACGAGATTGAGGAGATCAATAGGACTAGGAAGACTGCTGAAAAATCAAGTCCCATCATCCCAATGATACTTTACTTCAGCACTCCAGATTTACCAGGTCAAAGGTGTCCAGGATCCTCTTATCCTCAATAGGGATCTTCAGATGTCTTCCAAAAAGGATCCTTTGCCCAGCATTCACAAGGATCGTCTATCCTTCAACTAGGATCCTCTAGTCAATACTTAAAAATCCTCTAGCCAGTTTTCACAAGGATCCTCCACCTTCCAGTCTGGACCTTCAGGTTTCCATCAAGGATCCTCTATCTTTCAACCAAGATCCTTGGGCTTCCAGACAGAATCCATCATTCATCAACACCCAGGAACCTACAACCCGTATGGAAAAGGACCTTTGAATAAGCCACGATCAAGGCCAACTGAGGTCCATGAAGGGGACTTCATAACCATGCAGACCAATGCTCCTGCTGGATCGACTCTTAACATTGAGACAATATATCCTGGATATGGCTATGGAGTGGGATCTTTTGATCATACAAGAGGTAACACTTACAATAACTTATATTTTGGCACTAATCATGGTGGTATGCTCGATGCATGAATCAATCAAGCTGTTGAGACCAGGATCTTTAATCCTCGAAATTCAAGTATCGTTGGCAACTATTAGCAGGACTAAGGATCCTCAGTGGTTCAAGGATCCTCAAAAGTCAATTTCAGTTATATTCTAATCTATTTTTTGCAGATAAAACACATGCTTACTGAAAATTCCTATTCTTGCGGACGAAGTATTTTACCTGGTCTTCCCCTATTCTTGCGGACGAACTTATTCTTGCTCTAATCATGGCTTCAACTAAGTTAAGACATTATTTTGAAACTCATACTATTGTTGTAAAAACTAATTATCCCATAAAAAATGTCCTTAGAAAACCAAAAATGTCGGGTAGAATGGCCAAATGGGCTGTAAAACTAAGTGCATATGATATTCAATATGAGCCTAGAAATGCAATTAAGTCACATAGACTAGCGGACTTTGTGGCTGATTTCAGTAGCGATTTAGAAGAACAAGCCAATCTTGAAGTTCAACAGCTCGAAGAAACCAAGGATCCTTGGACACTCTTTGCTGATGGAGCCTCAAATATCAAAGGAACAGGATTGGGAATACTACTGAAATCGCCACAGGGGGACATAATACCCCATTCCATAGCTTGTGAATTCCGGGCCACTAACAATGAGGCAGAATATGAGGTACTTATCACAGGTATACAACTAGCCAAAGGTATGAGAATCAGGTATCTTCAAATTTTCGTAGATTCGTTATTAATTGCTAATCACTTTAATGGCTCATACGCAGTCAAAGGTGAGAAACTAATTAAATATTTAGATATAGTAAAGGATCTTGCAGGATCCTTCGAATATTTTACAATTACGCAGGTACCAAGAGAAGAAAATGTTGGGGCCGATGCCTTAGCAAACCTAGCTTCAGCTGCAATTGAGGTTTTCGACATCAATTGCATCTGAGGAATGCCAAGCAATTGAGGAATGCTGGAGAATATAAAAATCCCTATCATCCACGTCCTATCCCCTGCAATTGAGGAATGCCAAGCAATGGAAATAGATGGGAGTCAACACACGGATCCTAAGTATCATTCACTTGATCATTCATCCTGGATCCTTCCGATAATGAAGTATATTCAAGAGGGAGAAATCTCAAAAGAAGAGAGCCCTAAAGCTTTTAAGGCCAAGGTATCACAATATACTATTGTACATAATATGCTATATAAGAAATCCCTTGCAGGTCCGTATTTAAGGTGCATCGAAGGATTCGAGATCCAAGAAGTGCTAAAGGATTTCCATGAAGGAGATTGTGGCAACCATACAGGGGGCAGAGCATTATTCTCCAGGATTCTAAGAACCGGATACTTTTGTCCTACTATGAAAAAGGGATGCTATGGAATACTCCAGGAAATGTGACGCTTGTCAGAGGCACGACAACATTCTACATCAACCGGCAGAATCCCTATATCCTATCGTCTCTTCGTGGCCATTCATGAAATGGGGAATGGATATAGTGGGTAAACTCCCTACAGCTCCAGGAGGAAGAGTCTTCATGTTAGAAATGACAGACTATTTCTCTAAATGGATCGAAGCTGAGGCTTTCCCTCAAGTTAGGGAAAAGGAAGTTATATCCTTTATCAAGCGTAACATTATAACCAGATTTGGAATTCCTTCTGAAATTATTTGTGATAATGGTTTCCAACTTATTGGGAAAAGAACTACTAACTTTTGTGACAGTTGGGGAATCAAGATGATCACTTCGACACCAGTCCATCCACAAGCGAATGGCCAAGCAGAATCAAGTAACAAGATCATCATCAACAATCTGAAAAAAAAGCTTGGAGCAAAGAAAGGCAAATGGGCTGAAGAACTACCCTATATGCTTTGGGCAGATAAGACTACTCCAAAGAATGCCACAGGACAGACGCCGTTCTCACTAGTCTTTGCAGCAGAAGCAGTGATCCCCACAGAAATGGTGTATCCAACAGCCAGAACGAGCATCCTTGATCCTCAGAGAAATGACGAGAATCTTCTCCAAGATCTAGATACCGTGGAAGAGCTTAGAGATCAAGCAAGATTCAGAATGGCTGCCTATCAACAAAAGATGTCTGATGCATACAACAAGAATATCAGAATAAGAAGATTTGAAGTTGGAGATTTAGTTCTTCGAAAGGCGTTCCAGAATACAACTAATCCCGCTGACGGGAAGTTAGCACCGAAATGGGAAGGCCTGATGTGCATCGGATAACCCTATAATAATGACCCTCACAACTAAGCTTTAAATTTAAAATGAAAATCCTAAAACCACACACAACCGGCAAGTGTACCGATCGCAAGTAGTATAGACCTAGGAAGTCCGAGTATTGAACACGTGGACACGTAAGACGCTAACTATTACCATCCCTAGACAGGGCCTACCTTAGAATAATATTTAATTGATTTTTTTATTTTTAATTACTTAACTGAACTAACCTAACTGACTGACAAAACTTACCAAAAATAGAAAACCTAACGGGGAACTAACTGTGTTAACTTAGGATGGAGAAAAACGTCTACCTAGGTCTGAATCAAATTGTAGGCTTGATAAGCTAATGGATTGCATGACTTCAATACACCGGTCCCTAAAGATGACACGATAAGGATCGCTCGGGATCACTGGATCACCTCTCGGTCTCACTCAACAAGCCTAAACTACTCAAAATCGCCTAAAACGACCAACCCGGGAAACAATTGCTAACGTGTTCTAATGATGGATCACCTCTAGGTCTCACCAACACTCGAACCTAATGGAAATGAATACTACACAACCAAGGATAGAGGAACAATTCAACTTAAACCAAAATAGATCAACTAATCGCTCAAAACACCTAAACCTGACAAGAAATGAACTCGCTCTCGTGTAATCCTTATTCTAGCATGCAAAGGCAATGAGACGACCCTACTTCTTATCACCTCTCGGTCTCAAAGAAGGTGTCTAACCGCTGTACTTTAACCTCAAATTCACGCAACAAAACCCTACGGTTGTACGTACCGCAAACAAACCCTAAATACAAAGTCTAAAATCAAACAATGCACCGATCAATCAACACAAAACTAATTAACTGACACACGGGGTTTATGCAATGAATTAACCAATATTTCCAGCCCTTAAACACAACCTATTTCATGTCTAACTCAAACTTTACAATAACAATTCAAGTCTATCAATCAAACAATCCATAAAACTTATCAAACACTAACAATTAACATCATTCCTAGGTAGAACTAACAAGTTTAGCCAAGTATATTATTTAGACAGCAGCAAATACTCAATAAAAACATCTTATAACTCATCTTAAACATCAATTCAAACATTCAATGATCAACAAATATCATAAACAAGTCAATATCTCAAGCAATTGCAAACTACTAATCAATTGAACAAGTAAATCAAAGTGTATGAACAATGAAAAAAAGATGAAAGGATATGGCTGTTTCGGGCTGCTCCTGGCTGTCAAAAATGATGGAGAATCAATCCCGAGGCTTGGCTCTTGTGTCATCTTCCTTCCCTAGCCGCTACATGATCAAACCCTAAGCCGGAAAAACTTTTTTTCTTCTTCTCCTTGCTGCCTCCTGTTGCGATCGGCCAGACCTAGCCCCCTCTAGGGTTTTTTTTCTTTTTTATTTTATGATATAATATGAGGCTTGGGCTTTTTCATATCGTAGGCGGGCCGGGCCTTGAGTTTTACTTGAAAACGTATGCGTAAAAGACTCGTAAACTGCTCCAAAAGCTCGGTTTTTCTTCCTTTTAACCCTTAGCCTACAAGATAATAAAAATTATGTAAAACCTATATAAATCAAGTAAAAACACATAAAATATAATATAACACGTAGATAAGAGGCGCGGAAAACACGTGTGTTTTACAACACATCAAATATCCCCACACTTAAGACTTTTTCGTCCCTGAAAAAGAATACTACACAGGATCACACCCGAGTTTAACTGACAACTCTTGGTTTTATTTATTCATTATTATTATTATTAATATATATATATATATATATATATATATATATATATATATATATTCTTTTTAAAGTATTAGAACCAGTGACCCGTTACCCAAATATTTCTTCCAACTTTCACCTAATAAGCTAGATCAGGTCGATTGCCGGTATTGCTGTCCACTTTAAACCCATGTCCCTAATACTTACTGAGGCAAATAAGGCGTGACAATTCTATTAATTTGTATGACTAAGTGGAACCCACACCTAAAAGCCCTGCTGCCACTTCACCAACTCCATTATGGTTTTACCGGGCCGAGCCACCCCAACTTGACTTAAACCTATTGCCACATGATTAAAACATTTCGACTCATATACAAACTCTAAACTCTAGCTCTCTTTCAAGTGCACGCAATTACAAATGCGTCTCTTTTATTTTTATTTTTTTTCTGCCTTTTGGCTTTTTGCATTTTTTTTATACTCACGGTGCATGGCTTTGCATGAAAAGAAACAAATACAAAAGATAAAACAGCCAATATATACAGACGATCATGTGACTTGAGGCTTGAGTATGACCCGACTTTTCATTCCAGTCCTGTCACGAGCTTAGTTAAACAAACAAAACCCCTAAGGTGTTTCCCACTAAGGTCAGGCCATTTAAAAGGTTCAATTAGGTCAACAACCAAATCGCCCTTTCATTCTCAAAGGCTGAGCCTACCGACACATCGATTATTGAGTCTAAACCGTTCGGTTACCATACATTACGTGCGGGACTGATGGGCACTGTTCTTATTTATTATATATATATTTTTGAAACCACCAAGAATTTATAAAATAACCACTACTCGATAATAATATCATCTCCTGTTTAATGTAGAGAAAACAAATTTCAAGAGACTATTTTTTTCAAAATTTTTCAATTTTTTTTTATTTTCCTACAAGTAAAATAAACCCCATCCCCACACTTAGAACGAAATCGTCCTCGATGAGTATAAGGAAAAGAAATAAAATAAAATAAAAATAAAACAGAAAATAAAAATAAAGTATACAAGACTAAAACAAAGAACGGGTTACTCCCCTGGTTTGTGTGCAGAATCCTCAATAGCTGACTAGTATTCAAACGACCGTATAGCATTTCATTCGCGGCCACAACCTTGGGAGAACCTGTTCCACAACGCCATCGTAACTACCATGCGCATAATATAACCTGCAAAACTCAAACTCGCTTGCATGTAGCGGCGTACAACACGGAAAACAAAAACATAAACAAATAAACATATTTTTGTGTTTTTTGGTTTTATAATTTTTTTATTTTTTTCAATAATGAAACACCCCTTAAATTGACCGACTCGAATGGAGATTGAGTACGAGCGGTTTCATCTTGTAACATCCTAAAATAGACAAAAAAAAATAAAACAAATAGCATAAACATATAACAAAAATACAAACTCTACAACTCGGGCAGTCTTCCGAGTGGTGCATCCATCACGTCTATGTCTCGGAGAGCGAGTCAAGGTAGAATACCTCGACCGTCTGATTAGTCACCGGCTCGCCCATGTAGTGCTTCAGTCTATGACCGTTCAATTTAAACTTCCCGCCTTTATCCTCTATCTCAATCGTGATATACGGGAAAACCTCAGTGACCGTGAACGGTCCCAACCATCGGGATCTCAACTTTCCCGGGAATAACCTCAACCGGGAGTTATACAATAAAACCAAATCCCCACACTTGAACTGCTTGTTACCCTTCAATTTCCTATCGTGCAGTTCCTTCGTCCGCTCCTTATACCTAAATTACAAAGTGTAAGCGTGATCTCTCAGCTCCTCTAACTCGTGCAACTGGTGGAAACGAGTGCTCTCTACGGCAGACATCTCAAAATTGACCCTCTGTAGGGCCCAAGAAGCACAGTGCTCCAACTCAACAGGCAGGTGGCAGGCCTTCCCATAAATCAACCGAAACGGTATAGAACCGGTCGGAGTTTTGTAAGATGTACAGAAGGCCCACAACGCATCATCCAACTTGTCGGACCAATCCCGACGATTCGAACCAACCGTTTTCTCAAGAATACGTTTGATTCCCCGATTACTCACTTCCACCTGCTCACTAGTCTGTGGGTGGTAGGCGGTTGCAAGCCGAAGGGTGATCCCATAGCGTCGCAACGCCTTCTCCATCTGAGCATTGCAGAAATGAGTGCCTCTGTCACTGATCAACGCCTTCAGGACACCAAAACGAGTAAAAAGGCTCTTGAGAAAACGGAGTACAACTAGGGCATCATTCGTGGGTAAGGCCTTGGCCTCAACCCACTTCAAGACATAATCAACCGCCACGAGTATGTACTTGTTTCCACGCGAAGGTGGAAACGGTCCCATGAAATCAATGCCTCAAACGTCGAAAACCTCACAAACCTGAATAGCATTCTGGGGCATTTCATTCCGCAAAGAAATGTTGCCGACCCGCTGGCAACGATCACAACTCCTCATAAACGCGTGCGCATCTTTAAAAATCGAAGGCCAATAAAATCCACAATCAAAAACCTTCTTTGTCGTCAAACTCGCACCGTGGTGACCTCCTGTCGGTCCAACATGGCAATGGCCTAGAATCTACCATCCCTCCTTTACATCAGCACACCTCCTGATCAACTGGTCAGCACCTATACGAAAGAGATACGGGTCGTCCCACAGGTAAAAAGTAACATCAGCAAAGAATTTCTTCTTTTGCTGGTAGGACATCTTCGGGTAGTACCCGTCCGCAAGATAGTTCGCGAAGTCGGCGAACCATGGAAAACCCTCATCCTGAGCTGAAACAAACATAAGACTCTCTGTCGGAAAATGGTCATTAATCATGACCCCCGGCTCTCCTAACTCAGCTCCCTCAAGACGCGATAGATGATCGGCCGCCACATTCTCAGCCCCTTTTTTATCACGGATTTCAATATCAAACTCTTGAAGAAACAGGATCCATAGGATAAGGCGTGGCTTAGCATCCTGTTTGCTAATTAGATAACGAATGGCAGAATGATCCGTGTACACAATCGTCTTGGACAGGACAAGATAGGACCTGAATTTATCGAATGCAAACACCACAGCTAAAAGCTCTTTCTCATTGGTGGTGTAACTCTCCTGCACACCATTCAGGGTCCGGCTAGCATAGTAAATCGGATGGATGTGTTTATCCTTCCGCTGTCCAAGAACCGCTCCGACAGCGAAGTCGCTCGCATCACACATCAACTCAAAGGGAAGCGACCAGTCGGGAGCAATCATGATCGGGGCGTTAACGAGTTTGTCTTTTAAAAGATCAAACGCCTCGACACACTGCTCAGAAAACAAAAACTGGGCATCCTTCTCCAAGAGTTTGGTCATGGGTCTCGCAATCTAAGAAAAATATTTAATGAACCGGCGATAGAACCCTGCATGACCCAGAAAACTCCAGATGGATGTCACAGAAGTGGGCGGGGGAAGATTAGAAATGGTATCGACCTTCGCTCGGTCGACCTCTATCCCCGCACTCGAAATACGATGCCCCAAAACGATGCTCTCGTGTACCATGAAGTGACACTTCTCCCAGTTAAGAACTAGGTTGGTGTCAACGCATCGGGCCAACATCCTCTCAAGGTTGGAAAGACACTGATCAAAAACACAAAAAAATCGTCCATGAACACCTCCATGGAGTCCTTGATCATGTCATGAAATATAGCCACCATGCACCTCTGAAATGTGGCTGGAGCGTTACACAATCCGAACGGCATACGTCGATAGGCAAACATACCGTATGGGCAGGTGAATGTTGTTTTCTCCTGGTTATCGGGGGCAATAGGAATCTGAAATTACCCGGAGAAACCATCTAAGAAGCAGTAGTACTGCTGACTTGCCAAACGCCCCAACATCTGATCAATGAAAGGTAAAGGAAAGTGGTCTTTCCTCGTGGCATCATTCAGTCTGAGGTAATCGATGCAGACTCTCCAACCGGTTACAGTCCTAGTGGGAATGAGCTCGTTCCTCTCATTGGTGACAACAGTCATGCCACCCTTTTTAGGAACCACTTGGCCTGGACTAACCCACGAACCATCAGAAATGGGGAAAATGATCCCCGCATCAAGGAGTTTGATGATCTCCTTCTTCACGACCTCCTGCATCTTCGGATTAAACCGCCACTGTGGCTGAACGACAGTCCTATAATTATCCTCCATGAGGATTTTATGCGTGCAAAACGAAGGGTTGATACCCTTGACGTCGATAATCTTCCATGCAATGGCCTCCTTGTGCTCTCGAAGCACCCTCAACAATCTCTCTCTCTCGACCTTCGTCAAAGCAGATGCAATAATAACCGGCAACTTCCTCTTCTCGTCCAAAAACACGTACTCCAGATGGGCAGGCAAATCTTTATGCTCTAAGGAAGAAGGGGGGCTCTCGATAGAAGGTTGGTCAATCGGATCGTCACGTACGATCCCAGCAAACACTTCAGACTCAGGGGTATGTAACTCGGTGTCATCTTCCATTGACTGATCGGTCATGGCAACCATCTCAATCTCCGGAGTGTCCCTATCGAGAATCTGAGTGTCGGAGGCAGATCCTTCACAGATCTCGCTGAAAAACTCCCCAACATGCTCCATGATGGTATCAATAAAGTACAAGGAGTCATCAGCAGACTTAGGGTGTTTCAATGACTGTCGAACGTCAAAGGTGACGTTCTCATCCCCAACTCTCAAGATCAACTTACCCTTGCAAACGTCGATCAACGCCTGTGCAGTGGCAAGGAATGTTCGGCCTAAGATAAGCGGTACACTATCATCATCGTTCATGTCCAGAATGACAAAGTCCACCGGGAAGATGAACTTGTCGATACGAACAAGCATATTCTCGACCAACCCTCGAGGGTATTTAACAGAATGATCAGCAAGCTGGATACTCATCCTGGTAGGCCTCGATTCGCCTAAACCCAGCTTGCGATACACGGAATATGGCATGAGATTACTACTGGCACCAAGATCAGCCAGCGCGTGAATAACCGTGTCATCACTCAAGATGCAGGGAATCGTGAAACTCCCTGGATCGGCCATCTTTTCTGGTAATTTCCTCTGTAAGACAGCAGAACAGCTAGCACTCAGAGGGATGGAAGCTACCTCAGCAAGCTTCTCCTTATTTGAAAGAATATCCTTGAGGAACTTCGCGTGTTTAGGCATCTGGGTTAGAGCCTCAAGGAATGAAATGTTAAGGTGAAGCTGCTTCAAAATATCAAGAAATTTAGATTTCTGCTCCTCATCTCTATCTCTGTAGAGTCTCCCGGGGTATGAAAACCCACTTGAGTTGTGAAAACTCTAGAAACCCATTCTCAACCACATGTTTTTAATTAAAGATTAAATCTCGTGGTACACAATTAAAGTTAATAAAAAATGTTAACATAAATATAACTTTTTCTCTCTCCTAAAAACATATAAAAAAATTAGTAAAAAAATGTTAAAAAATAGCTAAACAATTTTTTTTAATGTTTTGATGTTTTGTATTAAATGTTACAACATATATTACATGTAAAAAAAACGATGTTACATAGGGTTTTCGCTAGTTTTCACAACTCAAGTGGGTTTTCATTCTATACTTTGCCTATATATATATATATATATATAAAGAGTAAATGTCGCAAAGCTCGATGATTTTGACATATTTTGTGCCTATGTGTTAACATGTTTTGTGCTTATGCGTTATTAATATCTTTCTTATTTTGTTATTTAATTATGATATTAACATTCCTTTCTTGTTTGGAATTCAGATGTCAAATGAAGTTTCTGTTAACAACCATGATAATAATCATAAAAATTCCAATCAAGAAAATGCTCTGAATATAAATTGTATTGACAATATGATAGCTCAAAGAATTGCTGAAGTAATCCCTCAAATTGCTGAAGCTATTAGGCAACTAGTAACTGTTATTAGGGATAAGACCGAGAGCAACAAACGGAAGTCTGACACTGAAGCTAGTAACATTGCGAATGGAAGAAATAAAAATAAACTACCTAAAAATTAAAAGACTAATGGTTGTACTTACAAGGACTTCTTAGCATGTAAGCCAACCGAATTTTCTGGGAATGAACGAGCCATTTCAGCACTACGTTGGTTAGAAAAGACAGAAGCTGTTATAAGAATCAGTAAATGTGCTGAAGAAGATAAGATATTGTATTCTTCTAATCTCTTTATTAATGAAGCATTAGAATGGTGGAATACAGTCCTCCAGGAAAAAGGAAGCAACATAGTTTACATTATGACCTAGGGAGAAGTCAAAGAAATAATAGAAAGGAAATTTTTTCCTCCACATGAAAGAGAAAAGATTGCTACTCTATTTTTGAACCACAAAATGGAAGGTGTGAAATGTCGTGAGTATATGACAAAATTATTTGAATATGCAAGAATGGTACCGGCTTTGGCTTCGCTGGAAACAGTACTAATTTCTCGTTATATTTGGGGATTAGTAAGTGAAATCCGTGATCTGGTAAAATCGGCTAGACCTCAGACTATTGAGGAAGAAGTTGAGCTAGCCAATACCATGACAGACGGATTAATCCGAACACAGGAAGAGAACAAAAAGAAGGATTTAGCCCAGAAAACTTACCAAGAATTTTAAAAGAAAGGAACAGGGCAATCCCATGTTCAACCTTTCTGTAAAATTTGCAGAAAAAGGTATTCAGGAAGATGTGCTTTTAAAAAGACTAAATACTGCAACTATTGCAAGATGACCGGTCACACAGATGAAGAATGTAGAAGAAAAGAAACTCATGTTTGCTATAACTGTGGAGAACCTGTCCACATTCGTCGAGAATGCCCAAAGTTGGCATAGGTGCCTGACAATAAAGCTAAGAATACGGATGGACCTAAGAAGAGTGCACGAGCTTTTCAGCTTACTTCACAAGAGGCAACAATGATTCCGGACGTCATTGCGGGTACGTTTCTTATTAATGACGTTTACACTAACATACTATTTGATTCTGGAGCAAATCAAAGTTTCATAAACAAGAACTTTTGTCAAACCCTAAATCAACCATTAACCTAACTTAATCAAGTCTGCATAGTAGAAACAGCTGACGGGAATTCCACTTATCTTCATGAAGTACTTCAAGGAGAGAATATTGACTTACTAGGTCACAAGTTTAAAGCAAATTTGCTTCCAATGAATTTGGTTGGATTCGATGTTATATTAGGAATGGACTGGTTAGCAGCCAATCATGTTCGAATCCTATGTAATAAGAATTCTACTGAGATTCGTACGCCAACAGGAGAGACTATTACAATTCAAGGAGACAAAGTACCTAAACCTACGAAGTTTAAATCGGTAATAAAAGCGGAAAAATACTTAAGAAAGCAAGGCATAGTATATATGATTTCTGTAATCATTAGCACCAAAGGAAGGGAGCTAAAAGAAATTCCGATAGTATCAGAATATTCTGATGTTATTCCAGAAGATTTATTGGGACAACCACCTGATCGTGAATTAGAATTCAGAATAATGTGATCCCAGGAACAACACCAATTGCTAAAGCACAGTATCGCTTAGCGCCAATAGAAATGTTATAATTGAAAAAGTAATTAGACGATTTGATAGAAAAAGGTTTCATACAACCAAGCTCATCACCCTAGGGAGCACCAGTGCTGCTTGTTGAAAAACAAAGATGGGTTGATGCGTATGTTTATCGATTATAGAGAATTAAATAAGGTCACAATTAAGAATTGGTATTCATTACCGAGAATTGATGATCTATTTGATAAACTTCAAGGTGCTTGATATTTTTCAAAGATCGATTTACGTTCAGGATATCATCAATTAAAGGTGTAGGAAGAACACATTCCTAAAACTATTTTTAAGACAAGTTATGGTCACTACGAGTTTATAGTTATGCCGTTTGGTTTAACCAATGCACCAGCTGCATTCATGGATATGATGAATCGGATATGTGAACCGTATTTGGGTAAATTTGTAATCGTTTTTATAGACAATATACTTATTTATTCCAAAACTAGTGATGACCATGTTAAACATCTTCGTACACTTTTGACACTATTGAGAAAAGAGAAGCTTTATGCTAAATTCTCAAAGTATGAGTTTTGGTTACAAGAAATGCAATTTCTAGGTCATTTGATTAACCTTGAAGGTATTCATGTGGACCCTGCCAAAATAGAAGCAATCATTAAATGGGAAATTCCTAAAACTCTTATAGAAATTCAAAGTTTCTTACTATTAGCAGGATATTATAGACGCTTCATTCAAGATTTTTCCCGAATAGCACTTTCGTTAACAAAGTTAACATGCAAAAATGTTAAATTTGAATGGGGACCCAACCAAGAAGAAGCTTTTGTAACTTTGAATCAAAAGTTAACAAATGCTCCAATACTCGCATTGCCAAAAGGAACCGAAGATTTCATAGTATGTTATGATGCTTCCAAATCAGGATTAGAATGTGCATTCATGCAACGTGAAAAAGTTATTGCTTATGCATCCAGACAATTGAAGAAGCATGAAGAGAATTACAAAACACATGATTTAGAATTGCAGCAATAATTTTTGCCCTAAAGATCTGGAGACATTATTTGTATGGTAGCAAGTTTACTGTATTCACAGATCATAAAGGTTTAAAATATATATTTGGGCAAAAGGAGCTCAACATGAGGCAAAGACGTTGGATGGAAATTCTTAGCGACTATGAGAAAAGAGAAGCTAATGTAGTAAAATCATGTTAATCATGATTTAGAATAGCTAGTTTATCGTAAAGGTAAGGCTAATGTAGTAGCCAATGCATTAAGCAGAAAAGAGCACTTGAAACCTAAAAGAGTACGAGCTTTAAGGTTAGAACTTCAAATCAATTTAATTGATAAAGTGAAAAATGTTCTGGAACAAGCAATGGAAGGAAATGACATTGCTGATGAGAAAAAAAATGGTACAATGGATCAACTGATCAAAGGAAGTGATGAGATTCTCAGAATGGGGAATAGAATCTGGGTACCAATCATAGGAAATCTACGAGAAAGAATTCTCGAAGAAGCTCATAAATCTATGTATACGATGCATCCCAGAAAAGAGAAAATGTATCAAGATTTGAAGAAAACCTATTGGTGGATAGGACTGAAAAAGGATGTAGCTAATTATGTTTTGAAATGAGTAACTTGTTCGCAAGTTAAAGATGAACATCACAAACCATCAGGATTACTTCACAATTAGAAATACCATAATGGAAATGGGAATAAATAACAATGGATTTTGTTACTAAATTACCTACAACAAGAAGAGGTAATGACACAATCTGGATGATTGTGGACCGATTAACAAAGTCTGCTCATTTTATACCAATGAAGGAAACTTTCAAAATGGAACAATTAGATAAACTATATGTAGACAAAGTTGTCTCATTACATGGAGTTCCATTATCCATTGTATCTGATCGAGAGAGCCGTTTTACTTCTCATTTTTGGAAAAGTTTCCACATAGCCATGGGAACAAGGTTAAACTTGAGCACAGCATACCATCAACAGACTAACGGTCAAACTTTACTTTTTTTTTTATTTATATTAACTATGTTAAGCCTTTGTTTTTTCAAAGATGTCAAGTTTACAGAATTGCCGAGCAATAGGACCCTCAAGTGGAAAAAACGGGTTAGCCAACTCTTTCCTAAGTTTAATTGGGCTTGTCCCCAGGTTTATAAGGTTTTCACCTTATCTCATGAATTTAGGGTTTTGACACCCTCGCCTGGAATGCACGATTATCCGAGTATGGTTGGAGGCTGTGGGACTAGTGCACTTTATGTGGCTGACAATTTCATGGCTAAAGATCATATCTTGGATCCTACGAATTAAATGGTAGATGTAACACATACACAAGTTAAGGTCAATGCTAGGGTAGGCTCGTTACCACGTTTAACTGGGCCAACGCCAAGGATCAGCTCGTCACCCCTATTTACTGGGCTTGTACCCAAGTTTTACTGGGCTTGTCCCCGAGTATTACTGGGTTTGTCCCCACATTTTACTAGGCTTGTCTCCAGATTTTATTTTATTGGGCTTGTCCCCAGATTTTATTAGGCTTGTCCTCACATTTTATTGGGCTAGTCCCCACATTTTATTGGGCTAGTCCCCACGTTTTATTGGACTAGTTCTCAAGATAGTTGGACTTAAATCCAACTTTTCTAACTGTTATGTTTTCTTTTGGTTATCTATTCTAACAGGTAAACAATTCAAGACAAAAGCTATAAGGATCAAGAATCCTCTATTCTAGCAACACAAATGACAAATCGAAAACCAAAAGAGTTATGTCATTACTAGCAAAATAAAAAGTTGATCCGGGCTTCACCAGCAAAATGTGGACCATCCACCCGGATCAAGTCATGTCAAGGTTACCATAAGTTCATACAGAAAATAAAAGAAAAAGAGGATCCCTCCACCATAACCACCTTTCATAATTGTCTTAAGGATCATAGATCCTAAGGATTACAATTGTCCACACAAAAATCACCAACAAATACCATCCTAAACCTTATAAAAAATGGGCTCCGGCCTTGTCTTTGATATCCATCAGCGCCCATTACCCCCGCATACTCCTTCACCACGCCACCGTCACCGTCACCAACATCCTTGAACTCCACAATGTTGTACTTGATCCCGCTTGTCACAGCATCCTCGCTCCTCTTCTCAGCTCCAACATCCTCACCCTCATCACTGAACCCAGCAAGTGTCTTCTTCCACATGGCCACGCTCCATTTGGCCCTATCAAAGCTGGCATCTTCAGCTTCCTCAGCAATTTTGATCCTGGCCATAAGCACCGCCTTGCTGGCCCAAACTTGGCATGTTATGTGACTTCCACCACCTGCTCCTGGGCTCAGACGTCTGCAAGGGCCAACCGATCCTTCAGAGCTTCCTTTCCTGTCTGAAGATCAACAATTAGTTTGTCCTTCAAGGATATGCCGGTGCGATACTTGGCTAACTCCTTCTCCATGTTAGCCATGCTTTCTTCATGCAGGGCTTTGACACCAGCCACAGCCGGTAAAGATATAATGTGACCAAATCGTTATCTATACCTATGGATAAAGTATCCTTACCTCAGAGAGTTGATCAAACACCTGCTGGGCACCATGGACATCGGCCTCAGAACCTGAAAGATGCTATAACGGATCTAGATCTTTTGATTACATCGATGTTCATGTTGATCATATACGATTAGGCTTGATCTACGTTAATATGTGTGATGTGTAGGTTGAGAGAACAATTCGGCAGAGTAACGAGACTTGAGATGGAATAATCAGAACTGTTACTATTAGAATAGATTACAGGGGATATATATAGGAGATGACCCTATTCGTTAAGTTAAGCTTAACGAATAGGTCATTCGTTACAGTTACTCTAACGAATAAACATGCTTATTCATTAGTATATTAAATGATAGCGAATGGCCCTCATTCGTTATCTCATTTGTTAAACATGGTTAACGAATGAGCTTACATTTAGACGAATGCGTTACATTCGTTACGGAGTAACGAATGTAACTTACAATAGAGCGAATGGCCTTTTTACCATAATTACATTATAACCCCTATACTTTAATCTATTACATTAATAACCTTGATAAAGATCGAGACGTACAAAACATGTATCAACAAACTCCCCCTCGTCTCGAGCTCTTTATCATTTATCTCTGGAACATTTTTGCAAGAGTTCTCTTAGGTGACGATGAAATAGGAAACAGCCGACTGAACCGTCATTCGTCTGTTCTTGGGATTATAAACCCCAATAATTTCACGCAACCCAAGATCATTCGTTTAGATTTGAACTAACGAATGGCCTCATTCGTTAACTTATTAATCTTATTCGTCAATCCTTTTAGACGAATAAGGATCATTCGTTAAACTTTAACGAATATACGTTATTCGTATGAGATTGTCATTCGTTAAAATTTTAACGGATGGTACATTAAATTCATTCCATTCGTTAATGATTACACAAATGTCATCCATTCTTCATGCACAATGGAAGTGAATGTAGTTATAACGAATGAGAAACTCATTCGTTAATCTTTAAATAACGAATGGCTTTACATTCGTTAAACCATTTAACGAATCACCATGTTTTCCTTAGCGAATGAGATACAAATCTCTTAAGGAATTAAATAATTTTAAAACCAAATAGGTTTTTAAAAAAATAATAAAATAATCAACCAAATCCCATTAGGGTTTGATTTTATACATTATAAATACCCGATCAACCGAGAATCGGTAATGTTTAATTTAAAACGGATTTTTACGTTAAAAATACAACTGATACCAGTTGTAAATACATTAAACATTATTAACTTAAAAATTTTGGGGATCAATCTTTTTCTTTTTCTTTTAAATTATTCGCTAGCTTGGTAAATCAAAACTAAAGCAGAAATGAAAAAGAAATAAAATCTTTTTGGATTTTCGAAACTTTTCAATTAACAAATGACAAATAAAAATATACTAATAAAGCAGTACATATTTTTGTGAGTTAAGTAGGGAATTATATTGACAAAAATGTCTGAGAGATTATGAAGAAAATCAAAAAGAAGATAAAACTTAGTGTTACGCTTGAACAAGCAACATCACACTAAGATTTAAGAGAAAAGTCCTAACTGCCTAACATTTATTTTTATATTTCACATTTTTAACTTGTAGTTTAGGGCATCTGTAATACTCCCATGCTCCTAGCCATCTCGGCAGGAAAACGCCCTGGGGCTTTTTTCGACAAAGGGGTGGGGCAAACAACGAGCGAGAGGTGTGGGTTGTGACTTGTGAGTGTTTGATTGTTTATTTTATATCATGCACCAATTGTAGGACTTAATATTGGCATCAAATCCCTACATGGCTCTATATTATATTATCAAGTATTAAGACTTTTATATTAAACTTATGATATTGTATGTAATATGTGTTAGGCGTGGTGCGGGCATTGAACACTTAATAAAACCCAACTTTTAGATAATGGTTGGTGTCCTTTATTGCCAATCGAACCATAAATAGCAGTTGCTATAATCAGGATATAACGCCTAGGCTAATCCCATATCATTCATCACCAGGAGAGATTTTTGGATCATAAAAAATGCTTTGTTTGTTAAATCATCAACCCGTTTTGGCTTAAGTGGCTGCGGAGTAGATGAATAATTCACAATTGATTAAGCTCATGTGGGAGTAGTACACGATGGATGACAACCTAAGAAGTCTCTACCAGTGTAATAAAAAACAAATCCGTAAGTTCCTGAATGGGTAATCCATCAAGGGCAAAACAACCAATATTGATGGTATGAGATTCGAATGTTAGAGAAGAAATACAAGAACAGCTGATCAAAATGCATGGAAAAATCATGTTTATGTGCTACAACTAGGGGTGAGCATGTTAACCAGATAACCGAACCAAGTTTAACTGATAACCGACATAACCAGTAGGTCGGTTTAATGAATTTTCAAAAACCGTCAAATATGGGTTGGTTTTGATTAAAGATAATTTCAAGCCCAACATAACAAAACCCACCTTTTTAATTAACTAAGAAGTTAGAATTAATAAGGGATTGAAATTACTACATGGGCTGGAGTATGTTGACTCGTTGGCTTTTTACATCAGCGCTTTGTAATCCCAAATTCCAACCATATTGCCCTTACCTAATGATGCCTAGAATTTTGGGTATTTCAGATAATGGCTTTTGGGCTTATGGGCTTATTTGAATGCATATTTTGTTTTGGGGTTATTGAAATGGGATATGCCAATGCCAATGATCTGTTGGTAACCCTTCGTCCATTTATGATACTTAAAGTTGGGTCCGTTTGGTTCGTTGAATGTTTTATAAAGAATTGAATATTTGGAACTGGATTTGTTGAATGGGATTTTTAAAAATTAATAAGATGTTTGGTTGCTAAATTTATGAATGAAAATGGAATGTTAAAAAAATAATAGGTCAAAGTGCCCCCCGCCATTTTGTTTGATTTTTTTCATCCTGTTCTATTTATCTACTAGGTTAGAGTCCGTGTTCTATACGAGTAAAAAATATAATAAAAATAAAAATTATTATATGTAATATGTAAATTCAATTGTTTTATATAATAGATAAATAGATGTTATTTCTGAGTTAAAAACATGTTTTACAATTGAAATTACATATAATAATTTTTATTTTTATTATATAAAACAATCGTTTTATTATAGTAGATGTCATGTCACTATTTCATATTATATTATGACCCATCATTTGTTTTTTTTTTTCTAAACTCAGAAATAACATGTTTTTTAAAGTCTTACGAGTCATGTGTTATAATAGGAAAATGGATAATGTGTCATAATATAATATGAAATAGTAACATGACATATACTTGACATTATATATGGAGTGCCTAGTTAAATGTCATATGCACAACTGATGTTGATTTAATAGTATAGGTAAATTTTCTTCATTTCGTTCAATTTTGTTCTCCAAAAATAATCAATTTATTTGAAATTTTGTTGTTTATCATCATTTGTTTTTTTTTAATCCAGAAACCTCTAATATGTTTTTCAAGAGCATCTTAATTACCGTAACTGTGAATAATTACGAGTATTTGTTGAATTATTTCTTCACATCGCTACTATGTTTTTGTTCAGGAGCATCTTTATGTTTGTTTTTTTCTTTTTATATTTTTTATTTTGTTGTGTGTACCACATTTTACAAAACTCTTCAATACTCACTGAACCGTCATGTGTCGTAAAACACATAAGTGTGTAAAATTATGACTATGCATGGTCATATAATTTTTTATCCTTTTGGTTTCATATATTACTAACCTTTGTCATCTTGATAACATCACAAGGACGCCATCAGTGGCGGATCTAGAAACTAATTTTACGGGTAGCGTAAAAAAAATTAACCGTACATAAAGAAATTTTTTTTACCAGTTTTGTGTTTGCAGGGCCTGATTACGTGTTTCGCGCGTAGCGGAATTTGCTCGTACAGGTTTCTGGTTACCCGTTTGGGCGTCCCGGGCTCGGGCGCCCGGTTAATCCATTTGCAATGGCGGATTAAAACAAGTTGGTTTATAATGGGCGCATCAAAATAAACTAAACTTGTTTGTTTAACAATATTGTAAAATTATTCAAACTTATTAACTTACTAATACAATGATTTTATTGATATTTTCGATCACATCAAACACATATTTTTAATAAGTAGTTTTAAAATTTACTCAACAAAAATATTGATAAACACTATAGTTAATTGGATAAGAAAATAAAAGAGCCGCACATGTTTGAACTTGAAGTTGGAATATTTAAACTTGGTGATGAACCGATGTTATCATTTTCTTTTTTTCTTTTACGTTTAAAAATGTTGTTGATAAGAGGTTGTTTACTCATCTTCAAAGTTCCCTAAACAACATTTGAACAAAAAACTTAATATCAATTCCAATTTACACATAAAACTAAAGGCTAAATCCCTAGTTAATTCCGATTTTAACATAACCTTAAATACCTAATCAATTCCAATTCAAACATAAATCCTAAATCCCAAATTAATTCCAATTTAAACATAACCTTAAATTCCTAAATACAAGAAATCTTACCGGAAAGAAGGATAGGCCGGAGGTGGAGTGGCCAGGTGAGGTCAGGTTAGGAGGTGGCTAATGGCGGACAGAGGTGGAGGTGGAGGTGGAGGTAGAGGTGGAGGCGGCGGAAGCCGTGGTGAACTGGTGGTGTGTGGTGAGCAAAGTCCAGAGAGGCAGAGAGCAGTCTGCTATGTGCCAGTGCTCATAATATCCGGTCTTCTTTTTAATTGTTAAACATAAAAGAATTATAATTGGGTTATTGAGTTTTTTTATTTGGGCTTTATAATTTAAGTGGGCTTTTGTTGGGTTTAAGCATTAAATTGGTTGAGCTGAAAATCATAGGGGTAACATTATTTTTTTCAGGGGTAACGAAACACGAAAATCGATCAAAACTTTTTTTTTTACACTACCGGTGAAACGTTGACGGGTAGCGGAGGCTACCGCTCCTTCAAAGCTAGGTCCGCCACTAGACACCAACTTTTAAGGCTAGCTTGTATATTTTTAGTTTTTCCTCAATAAATTTTATTGTGTAAATAAAAGTTTTGAAGTTAAAATAAATAAAGATTTAATGAAATATAATTATTGATTATTGGCATCCAATTTACGCAATAACACATTTTAATAATATTATTACAATTACAATGGAGTAATAATAAAGAATGAAATAATAAAATTTTATAACAATATTTTATGCTCTTAAGACTGAAAAGGTTGCGTAAAGTTTTAACTTGTAAGAACTTATTTTGAAATTCAAAATAAACATAAAATTTAAAAGTAAAATTAGTATAACAGTATAATCTGTAATATGATTAAATCATTCAATTAACTATATTTACCAAAATTAATGGTAATTTAGAATTTAAATTGATTTGTTTAAATACTTTAATATCATATTATCATTTATTTGCTTTCTAAAAATCGGGTCACATTGCCTATAAATAGGTTACATTTTTTTTAGCAAGTGTTAACATAAATAATTTTAAAAATTAATGATATTAATGTTTTATAATTTTAGTTCGTTATTTATTTTAAGAAACTATTATAAACAACACTGAATATAAGGAGTTTTAAAAATCAAATCTTAAAAAATTGACATGAATGCCGGGTAAGATTAAATACTATTTATAGGAATGTAGGTTAATAAAAACCAAAACAATAAAAAAAATAGTAATAGCATAATTAAATATTTAACATTATCAATTTTATGTCACAAAATATTAAACAAAATACAGTTTTGAAACAAACATCCGCATCACAACTTTGAAAAGATTAATGTTTTTATCTCAAAAAAAGTACATTAAGTGTTCTTGGTAACATCAATAAGTTGCAAAATACCCACTATTTTGAAGATTATTTGCTTGAGCAAACTTTACCCAATCATGAACCCTAAACTTTGGTAAATATTGCGTTCAACACGAACCCAAGTATTAAATTCAACACCTTCAAGATTTATCATGACCAGTCTCTATTCATGTCTAATATGTTCATCCTTGCAAAATCAATTGGCATAAAAAAAATAAAATAAAGGCAAAATAACATGAAAGAATAAAATATGTAAATAAATTACCTTACCCATCAATCATGAATAACTATATCAACAACAATAGGAGTAACTTCCTCACAATCATCATCAGAGCTCAGTTCCACCACCTCAACGTCACTTGAGTTATGTTCTTCACTTTGTACAAAAAGTAAATTATGAACCTTCGAAAAATTTAAAATACCATTTTGAATAAAATTAAAAAAAAGTACTATAATAAAAATATATGTAGTACTTTCAGTTAAAGCAACATTACCAACTACCATTTCATTTGAACAATCAAGCTAATTAAGAGTTTGGTGTTGAAGTAACGATATATGATTTGAAGAAGACATGTTATGCTTGGTAACTGCATTTAGTTTGTTAATGATTAAAACAACCCTTTAATAGTAAATGCAAAGGTAATTTGAAATTCAAAGCGGGTAAAATTTCGTCACAATAGTTCGGTCAAAAAATGAAAGGACAAATTAAAAAATGCCACATGTACAAATGCAATGTTGAGAATGCCATGTAACAATTTGAAGATATTTGGTGAAAATCCTATTGATTTATTAGACAGAAAGATAGACATAAATAATGCTATTTTGGGTCGGGTAATGACTCACACGGGATCCAAATAACAAAGCGGGTTTAAAAATGTGAGGAGTGTTAAGAGAGTGACAAGTGACACAAAGTAGTATTCTTTTATTAGAGTAGTAGATTGGGATTTTGGTAATTTTCCAACTTTCCATTGAGAACTAGGTTGTTGACACGAGTGGACTATAGAAATCATCAACTAAATACATATAATTTAAGATGACAAAAGTTTGTTTTATATGCTTATTGGAAGAATTATTTGATATAATTGCAATTCATATTCCTATTTAAGTAAAGTACTTAAAAACATAAATTTGAAATAAAAAATAAAAAAGATTCATAGTACTAGGGGTGTGCATAGGTCGGTTTGGGCGGTTTTAGGCCAAACCCGTAGCCATAACCAATATGTCGATTAATCGATAACCATAACCATAACCGGTACGTTATGGCGGTTTCAATTACTCGGTTTTTTTAGTTATAGCGTGTCTATTATGGTTCGGTTAACCGTGACCAAAATAATGTAATTGAGCCTAAAACTTTGGTGCTAAATATTACCAAAAAATAAAAATAAAAATGACATTACATTTAACAAAATATATAATCCATAATATTAATAATATATACTCAAACAAGCGATAGATAAACTGATAACTTTTTATAGTAAAATTAAATCAGTTTGTAAAAAAATGAGAGCATTATTAGTTTATTATCTTTTTTAATTTTCTCCAAATTATCAACAACGTGATCTAATATACTCTATAAAGTTAAGAATCTTGTAAATGGAGCGGTGGTTATGGCGGATTTGAAATTATTTTTAACCAAAACCGACCCATATTTGGCGGTTTTTGAAATTTCATTAAACCAATCCACCGGTTATGTCGATTTTCGGTTATGTCGGTTATGGTTCGCTTAACGGTTATGACGGTTAATTTACACACCCCTACATAGTACATTGTTTGGAAACATAAATTAAAACTTTAAAATTTACAAATTCATAAACTGCTAAATATTTTTTTATAACCCATATATGTTGTCTTGTTTGTAACTTTACCTTGTTTATCTAAAATTAGCATTTTAAAACAATCTCTACTCTTCACTCTTGATAAAGCAAAATGTAGTTAACCATGAGTAAAAACAGATCTCTCATATATATTCCAACTCTTGCTAGAGATCCACTTTGAGTTTTTACAATTATCTCATGCTTATCTATTGTGTCACCAATATTACCAACGTTTAACGCTGCAACTTCAAAAATTTTTGGCAGGTTGTATGTCCTTGCATCTTTTTGTCTTTTTTCAATAATGTGCAACTTTAAATCCATACCAGGATGGTTTTTAAAACAATCCCGTACCATCTGGTATCCTTGAACCAAAGGATATTAAGAATCCAACATTGTCTTCAACTAATTATCTAACATTTCCGAACTTGATTTGAGTCGCTGCGTAAGAAAATGGCTATGTGTTATAAATTATTTAATTAAGTTACTTATAATTTAGATTTTTCATAAAAAATATTAATAATAATAAATGATGTTATGTAACGAAAAACGGCTCGTCTATTTGGTATTTCATTTTCCGTATCGTAAATGTATAGTTGAGAGAACTTTGGTTTTTGTCCTAGGATAGGAAGAAGAGTTCCCAAAGAATGGTAGTTCTCTCCACAAAGTCAAAAGGTGTATGCGCATTTCATGTATTAATAGAATTATTAATCTTGCCACCAATCGATGTAAACGAAAACATTGAATTATAGTGTAATGTTTTTAAAAAGAACTTGTTGCTACTATCATGACCAAGAAAAAAATTTATGTAACTCATTAGTGATGACTTTAACTCTAGAAGTTGTACTTCTCCATTACTACAACAAAGTGAGTATGTTGTATTCCCATTCTTTCGTTTACCTCTATTGGACTCAGCTTTCCATAAATAAGCATTGCACATTCCACACTTGAACGTCTTATCACCGTGATCTAAATAGGGTGTTAAAGCTAAATTAGTAGCAATATAAATTAGATATATATTGTCTGAAATACTAATTTATAATTAACGACAACATTTGTTTTAAATGTTTTTAAAAATGCCTCCTTTGAAGAAGTTGAGGGAATCATCTGTAATATAACTGATTCACATTTATTTATGTTAGCCATGCGTATGGGTGAAACTACATGCTTAAAAATAGCTTTAAAGAACACAATATAAGCATTAAGAAGCATGTATAAAAATACAACACCGGTCGAATTACTCTTGTTGGAAGATGTGGATTGAACAAAATTAACCTTTTTTGACTGTGAAGACATGTGTAATATAATATATAATTCGATAATCATTTTAAAATGAGTAACAACATAAATAAAAAAATATCAAGATACACAACCAGATTTAATTATAGTAGAAGAAAAACGATGCACTATGGGGGTCTTTTGGTACAAGGTAATGAAAGGAACGAGGGAATGAAATGGACAAAGGAATGAAATGAATCGTTACCATTCTATTATCTTGTTTGTTTATTGTTGGGACTGAAATCTTTGATCCTTGAAGGTTATCCACAGCGCTTGTAATTGTCTGTTGCCAGGACAAAGGATCCAGTATAGTTCAAGGATCCTTAAAAGATGTCTTTGAAAAAATAAATTTATCTTATTTACAGGTGTTTGAACGTGTCTGCCAGCTATCCTATTTTTACGGAAGACATACTTTTACTGAGTCACCTAGCTAGTCTCCTGTCAAGTAACGGTCACGAATAAATAGTGGACGAACATGGCCTAAATTATAGGGAATTAGTTTATATCCGTTGTAAACTTGTTATATATGTTATTGGACTATGGCTGAAAACATACACAACACACATAGCTTACTTAGTATTCTCGGCAGAATTACTTACATTTTGTACTCATGTCAGCCTAAGTTCCTATCTTTGTAATCGCCTTTTGAATATAATATAATTGTAGTGATAGTTTTCACTACCCGAGGTTTTTATGCCGGAGGTATACTAATTGCCAAGGGCTTTTCCTAGTATAAATCTCGTTATCCATCACTTGCATTTAGTACTTTGATCATTTCATTCATACAAGCATCAAGCCTCACATACGAATTTGGTTACTTGATCCTTAAACTTATTTTTTACTAAAACAATTTGGCGCCCACCGTGGGGCCATTGGTGCTTTAATCTCAAAAAACTTCTACCTTTATTCAATTCCTATACACAAAATTATCATTCAATGGCCTCTTAAGGAAAGGCTACAACAGCTGCTTTGAGTGCTTCGGCTTAAATATCTTTGCCACCACTACCTTCCTCCATGAAGCCCACAAAGCCAACAACTGTTGCTCAGAAGAAGGAGACCGCCGTTTTCTCTGGATCAAAATCCGCTAATGTCTCCTAAACGGTAACTGCTAACAATGATGTTTCTGTTTTTTATGCGCAGATGAAAAAGTACATGGAGCGGCAGAGCAAAACCAACCAGAGGATCCTACACGAGATTGAGGAGATCAAGAAAGCTAGGAAGACTGCTGAGGACTCAAGTCCCATCATCCCGAAGATACTTGACTTCAACAATCCAGATTTCCCAAGTCAAAGATATCCAGGACCCTCTTATCATCAGCAGGGACCTTCGGATATCTTCCAAAAAGGATCGTCTACCCAGCATTATCAAGGATCATCCATCTTTCAGCATGGATCCTCAAGTCATCACTTAATATCCTCAAGCCAATTCTCACAAGGATCCTCCACCTTTCAGTCGGGATCTTCAATTTACCATCCAGGATCCTCAGGTCACCAGCTTCAAGGATCCCCAGTCTTTCAACAAGGATCCTGGTGTTTCCAGACAGAATCCATCGTTCATCATCAATCAAGGTCCTACAACCCTTACGGAAAGAATCTTCAAAGGAGCCACAATCCAGGCCAACTAAGGTTCATGAATGGGACTTCATACCCATGTAGACCAGTGCTCTTGCTGGACCGACTCTCGACACTAAGACAATATATCCTGCACATAGCTATGGAGTGGGATCTTTTGATCACACAAGAAGTAACACTTACAATAACGTATCTTTTAGCACTAATCATGGTAGTATGCAGGATGCAGGAATCAATCAAGCGATAGCCAGAGAGTTACAAAAACTCAAGGACATGATATCCAGTGTACCGGGAGTTATCAAACCCATCCCATAGATGCCATTGGGGAGTCATAACATATCCAGATTCGCTCCTCCGATCTATGATGCTGAAATACCAAAGCACTTCACCGCCCCTAGCATGAAATTGTATGATGGGTCCACTAATCCTAAGGAACATGTAGCCTTATACCGAGAGATTGATGGAAATAAATCATATTCCAGAAAAAGAAGTTTGTTTGTGCAAAGGATTTGGATCAACAGTCACAGGATCTTCCCTCAAATGGCTGCTAAGTCTTCCTCCCTATTCGATTACTTCTTTTTTTCATTTGATTAATCTATTTAATAGCCAATTTTCATGTGGTAGATCCTTTGAAAAATTGACTAGTGATTTATATAGGATTGTCCAGACTCGTGGGAAGACAATTCCTCACTATGTTTCGGTGAGAGGCCTTGGAGATCCCGAACCTGTATATCCCGACCGCTGTTGAGGCATTCAAAATGGGATTACAAAAGGACTCTCTATTTTATCAAGATCTTGTTCTGATCCCTTGCAGGAACCTAGATGAAGTTCGGAATAGAGCTCTAAGGTTCATCAGATTAGAGGAAGATCAGAGGATACAAGATCAACTGAACACTCCAACGTAAAATGAATCTCAAGACAAGAGACAAGGATCCTACTATAGGAACAACAATTTCGAACCATATTCCAAACTGAATAATCAAAAGATCAATGTTGTGGAGGAAGAAGAGGACGATGAAGATTGTCCAAAGATATCCGATTATTGCTTCTCTGTGGATATGGGAGGAGTAATGCCCGCTGTTAGAAGCTTGGGTGATAAAGCAAGATGGCCGAGGAAGAATGAGAAGGCACCTGTCCCTAAAGATAAATCAAAATGGTGTGCTTTTCATGAAGACTTCGGTCACATGACAGAAGATTGTATTGCCTTGAGGAAGGAAATCAGTTACCTCCTTGGCAAAGGTTATCTCAAGGAGCTGTTTGGAAGAAAGAAATCGAGGACCCAGGATCCTAAACCGGTCCCGGAAAAGGCTGCTCCACCTCCGTCGGACGCCCAAATTATCAACGTGATCTTCGGAGACTCTGATATATGTGGAACTTCTAATTCTGCGGTGAAGAAGTACGCTAAGGAATGTAAATTGGAGAATGGTGAAAGGCCAATCAGAACTTCCATAACAATTGAACAAAAAGTCATCTCTTTTGATGAAGACGATCGAGTCAATGTCCAAGATCCTCATCACGACGGTTTGGTCATCACCTTATTTATTTCTAACCACTATGTTCGCAGGATCCTCATTGACGGCGGAATCTCGGTGAATATCATCCAGCTGGAGGTGCTCAAAAAGATGAATATTCCAGAATCCGAAATCGCCCCAAAATCCTCTGTCCTTGTAGGATTTAGTGGAGAGACAAAGAACACACTGGGGGACATTAAGCTTCCAATCTACATCGAGGGAGTAAACTCTGTCCAGAAATTTTGTGCTATTGATACCTTGTCTTGTTGCAATGTCATTCTTGGCAAGCCTTGGATACATTAAATGAAGGCAGTCCCCTCTGCATATCATCAACGTGTGAAGTTGCCTACACCATGGGGGATAGCAAAGATTGAGAGTGACCAGCAATATGCCAAAGATTGCTATACTTCTTCAATGAAGACAACAAAGAAGCTAAGGGAAGCATCCAAAATGGTTAGCCAATGTGGATGTTGTTCAAAAGAAAAACATAAAGTGGAGGGTATGTGTTGATTTTACTGATTTGAATAAGACATGCCCAAGGATCCTTTCCCTCTCCCCTACATTGATTCTTATGAAATGCTGACTTTTATGGATGCTTCATCTGGATTTCAACAAATCCAGATGGAACCATCTAACCAAGAGGATACAGCATTTATAACCCCTAAGGGAATATATTGTTATATTGCTACGTCGTTCGGTCTTAGAAATGCAGGTGCTACATATCAAAGATTGGTCAACATGATGTTCAAGGATCAACTAGGTGATACCATGGAAGTCTATATTGATGACATGGTAGTGAAATCAAAGAAAGCCGAAGACCACCTCAAGGATTTAGATGTAGCATTCGACATCCTCGACAAATACAACATGAAGCTTAACCCATCTAAGTGTGTATTTGGTTTCAAGGCTGGAAAATTCCTTGGATACTTAGTGACCAAAAGGGGAATAGAAGTAACTCCGGAGCAAATCCAAGCCATCGTAAACCTCAAGTCCCCAACGAATGTTAAAGAAGTTGAAAGGCTAACAGGAAGGGTAGCAGCATTAAATAGATTCATCTCCAAATCCTCAGAGAAATGCAAAGAATTCTATGATATTCTAAGGAAAAATAAAAAGTTTGAATGGACAGAGAAACATGAAGCTGCCCTCATGATGTGCTTAAAGTAGTTTAATATTATTAACTAAAATTACGCTAATCTAGACACTAAGTAATAAATTCTAGACTCTTAAACTTAACTAAAACGACTAACCGGCAAGTGAACCGGTCGACTCTAGTACAGCTAAGTAAGTCCGGATATCGAACCCACGAGAATCTTTTAATTTCGTATACTAGCTAAATTAGACTCAACTACAGATACCACTATTTATTTATTATTTGTTTAAGGGGGGTTTTACTAATAAACTAATTTTAAACTGATTTAAACTAATTAAGGAAACTAAAGACAACTAAACTTTGAACTTGGACTTAATTCAGATGATGATGAACAACCACCTAGGCTAGAATCCCCTAAGTTTCAGTTATCAATTAACCGGGAGAATACTTAGTTATGGAACTGGGATCGTAAAATAGACGCTTAAAAGAAAACCTGAACAGGACCCCTGACCCTTCTCAAGAGACACCTATGGGTTTCTAATAAGTTTTAACGCACAACAATATTAAAAATCAAGTTTCCTTAGGGTCACCTAATTAATTACAAACTAGTTCTTTTATACGAAATCATACCTTACAGCGTGGAAATCAAAGGCAGTCTAATATATTCAATTGATTCGATAGACAAAGTTAACCAATCAAACCTAGATGGACTCCTTACGAAGAACTAAATCTAGCAATCCTGATCAACAAAGACCTATCAATAACCTAACACCTCACAGCTATTTAGGTTAGCAGCACACTTAGGTTTATTTAATTAAATAATATTATTCCTATGATCTTATTCGAAATCAAACATAAAATAGTCAAAAACACAAAGTAGATGACCTAATAGCAACCTATCATAATGACAAACAATAATCTAGGCAACTATGGAATAATAAAACTCATCAAACAACCCTAAGCACACATATGCATCAATTTAATATAATTAAACATTTTCCTAGTTCATAAACCCATAACGACAAATAAATCCCAAGTCAAAATCAAACATCAAAAAATGTTCATCATAAGCCTAGGCAGTCTATAAAGTTTAGCCTAGCATGGTAAAATCAAACAAAACAATAATAAAGGAATTCATGGTGAAAAATAAAGGAAACGAAAGATTAAAGGCGATAAAACCCGTGGTCTTCGTTCTTGATCAATATGCTCGCCACCGTATGATTTCGAGCCTCCAAAACCACCAAATGATCACTTCTAAGGCTCCCAAATTCGTCCTGGCCGGCTAGGGTATTCAGGTTCCGTTTAAGGTTGAGTTTAGGGGTGTTTAAATAGGAAAATACAAGGCCCAAACCCTAAACTCATCAAAGAAAATTCTGGAAGAACCCCCACAACGCTGTGCAGCGGGCTTGGGGCCCCTGGTCGCGCGGTGCTCCGGCCAAATAAGGGGGCTGGCCTAGCCGGTCCGGTTCTCTCCTGGATCTGGTGCAACCAGTGGATGGAGAACCGTTGATCCTTTATAAGTGCAGTCTTAGTAATGGATCATGAAGGTAACCAACACCATATCTACTATGTAAGTAAAAGTCTCCTTGATGCAGAATCCAGGTATTCTTACCTAGAAAAACTTATACGTGCTTTAATTATGGCTTCCACTAAGTTAAGACATTATTTTGATACTCATACTATTATTGTGAAAACTAACTATCCTGTAAAGAATGTCCTTAGAAAACCAGAAATGTCAGGTAGAATCGCTAAGTGGGCTGTCAAACTGAGTGCTTATGATATTCAGTATGAGCCTAGAAACGCAATCAAGTCACAGGCTTTAGCAGACTTTGTGGCTGACTTTAGTAGTGACATAGAGGAACAAGCCAATCTTGAAGTTCAACAACTTGAGGAGACCAAAGATTCTTGGACATTCTTCACTGATGGAGCCTCGAATGTTAAAGGGACAGGATTGGGAATACTACTAAAATCGCCACAGGGGGAGCCACTCGATAGCTTGTGAGTTCTAGGCCACCAACATGAAGCGAGTATGAAGCACTCATTGCAGGTATACAGTTAGATAAAGTATGAGAATCAGGTATCTTCAAATCTATGTAGATTCCTTATTGATTGCTAATCACTTTAATGGCTCATATGCAGTCAAATGTGAGAAATTAATTAAGTATTTAGATATAGTTAAGGATCTTGCAGGATCCTTCGATTACTTTAACAATACACAGGCACCAAGAGAAGAAAATGCAGGGGCTGATGCCTTAGCAAACCTAGCTTCAGCCTTGAAGCTCCCGAGGATGTAAAAATTCCTATCATTCATGTCTTGTCTACTTCAATTGAGGAATGCAAGGCAATGGAGGTAGATGGGAATCTACTTACAAATCATGAGGATCATCCTCATGACCATTCATCCTGGATCCTTCCAATAAGGAAGTACATCCAAGATGGAGAGATCCCAAAAGGCAAAAACCCCAAAGCTTTCAAAGCCAAGGTATCTCAATTTACTATTATACATGATTTGTTGTACAAGAAATCCCTTGCAGGTCCACACTTAAGGTGCATCGAAGAACCCGAGATCCAGGAAGTGCTAAAGGACTTCCATGAAGGAGATTGTGGCAACCATACATGGGGTAGAGCACTATTCTCCAGAATCCTAAGGACCGGATACTTCTGGCCTACCATGAAAATAGATGCTATGGGATACTCAAAGAAATGCGATGCTTGTCAAAGGCATGGCAACATCCTACATTAGCCAGCAGAGCCCTTATACCCCATTCTCTCCTCATGGCCATTTATGAAGTGAGGAATGGATATAGTTGGCAAACTCTCCATATCTCCAAGAGGAAAAGTTTTTATGCTAGCAATGACCGACTACTTCTCCAAATGGATAGAAGCTGAAGCATTTCCTTAAGTCAGAGAGAAGGAAGTTATATCCTTTATTAAACGAAATATTATTACTAGATTTGGTATTCCTTCCGAAATTATTTGTGATAATGGTTCCCAATTTATTGGGAAAAGAACAACTAACTTTTGTGAAAGTTGGGGAATTAAGATTATCACTTCAACACCAATTCATCCACAAGAAAATGGCCAGGCAGAATCAAGCAACAAGATCATCATCAACAACTTAAAAAAGAAGCTTGGAGCAAAGAAAGGCAAATGGGCTGAGGAACTACCCTACGTGCTTTGGGCAGATAGAAAAACTCTGAAGAACGCCACAGGACAAACACCATTCTCGTTAGTCTTTGGAGCTGAAGCGGTAATCCCTACTGAAATGGTATATCCAACTACTAGAACGAGTATCCGTGATCCTCTGACGAATGACAAAAATCTTGTCCAAGACCTAGATACTGTTGAGGAGCTTAGATATCGAGCAAGGTTCAGATGGCTACTTACCAACAAAAGATAGCCGGCGCATACAACAAGAACATCAAGATCAGAAGATTTGAAATTGGAGATTTAGTTCTACAAAAGGCTTTCCAAAATACAACCAATCGTGCCGACGGAAATTTAGCACCTAAGTGGGAGGGTCCCTACTTAATCGAATTTGAGGCTGGAAAGGGGGCATATCGTTTACTGAATATGGAATGTGACATGCTCCCAAGGGCTTGGAATGTCATTCATCTCAAAAAATATTTTTGTTAATTAGGATCCTGGATCCTAATCAGTTTCATCAACCCGTTATTTGGTAAAACCTTACTCTATATTTATATTTATATTAACTATGTTGAGCACTTGTTTTTGTCAAGTATATCAAGTTTGTAGAAACGCCGAGCAACAGGGCCCTCAAGTGGAAAAAACGGGTTGGCCAACTCTCTCCTAACTTTAATTGGGCTTATCCCTAGGGTTATAAGGTTTTCACCTTATCTTGTGAATTTAGTGTTTTGACACCCTCGCCTGGAGCGCACGATTATCTGGGTATGGTTGAAGGCTATGGGACCAGCGCACTATATGTGGCTGATAATTTCATTGCTAAAGGTCATATCCTGGATCGTACGAATAAAATGGTAGACGTACCATATACACAAGTTAAGGCTTACGCCAGTGTAGGCTCGTCGTCGCGTTTATCTGGGCTAACGCCAAGGATCGGCTCGTCGCTCGTATTATTGGGCTTGTCCCCAAGTATATTGGGCTTGTTCCCACGTATTATTGGGCTTGTCTCCAAGCTGGTTGGACTTAAATCCAACTTTTCTAATTGTTCCCACGTATACGTGGGCTTGTTCCCACGTATTATTGGGCTTGTCTCCAAGCTGGTGGGCTTAGGGAGTAGTGGTTTCGCGGTCGGTCAAGCCGCATTAAAAGCTGCTTCAGGTAAAGTGGCAAAACATGAAAAGGCGTGTTTTGACAACCAACATGTATTTATTACTTTTGCTTTTGACACTTTTGGTTTCCTCGCGCCTGAAGCTGTGGAGCTACTTACCCGTGTTCAGCGGGTCATGCATAGTAATGTTATGACTCCAAGATCAGCAAATATAGTTTTTAAAAGATTAGGTTTTGCGATTCAAAAAGGGGTAGCGGCGCAGGTTGTTGCCCGCTTGCCTTCTGTTTCGATGTAATCCAATAAACAATCATATATTATATTTTCTTTTGGTTATCTATCCTAACAGGAAATAAATTCAAGACAAAAGCAATAAGGATAAAGGATCCTTTATTCTATCATACAGATGTTAATTCAAAAGCAAAAATAGTTATATCATTACCAAAGTTCAAAAGATTTGACCCGGGCTTCACCAGCAAAACGTGAACTATCCACCCGGTTCAAATATAGTCAAAGTTACGATATTGTTCATGCAGAAAATAAAAGAGAAAGGTGGCTAAGGCTTCATCCCCCAAACAGAGGATCCCTCCACCAAAACCACCTTTCATATTGTCTTAAGGATCTCAGATCCTGGGAATTACAATAACCATTGTTCGACAAAAACCATCATCAACAAACTAAATCTTCTAATAAAAATGGGCTTTGGCCTAGTCATTGTTTTGGTCAAAAATTAACAACAATGATTTTGTAACCAATTTAGTAAATCGGGACTAGGTGCTTGTAAAAATAGTATGAACACAGAGATTTGTTGCGAGGAAAAAACTCGTTATCCTTGGGATAACAAGCAAAAAACCCCGGGTGGTGAAAACTATAACCACCGGTTTATTAATAATAAAGGTGATTACAAGTTTGAAGCTCAAACTTGATCGTGATTACAAAGAATGCGAGTACTAGTAAGTCCTCGAGTGCTAGAGTGTGTGTTTTGATCAAAGGTTGTAGCTCTATTTATACAAAAAAAATCTTAACAATATGGCCTATAAATTAGGAAACTTTCGAATGAGTCCAATTAGCCGTTAATTCTTCTAATCAGCACGTTTCCTTATTGGCCGCACTCTAATAACAGCAAGTGCGAGTCTTTGGGAGATCATGGCAACGGTATTTGACCTGGTAAATAAAGAAAGTAGCTGACGATGTGTTAGTTATATAATGTAATTAGGATACATGTCGCCTCTAGAGGATACCGTATCCTAGATTAGCCTGAATACTGTTTGCTGAGGATACTGAAAATCCGTGCCCTAACAATTGTCCCCAAATTTTAACGGCTATAGATATGCACTACAACTGTAAAATTTTTGAATTTTGAATTTCAAATCTTTGCATATGTGGTAGATTGTTGATACACGTGTCACCCATCCGTTCTTTGGGTAAACCCTAGGTCGCCCATATAACTACTTGGATAAATATCATTTCTATCCGTCTTACCTTCTATCCAGGTAACTTTTCTCTTTTCTTTCTTCTTAAATCATGAGTCCGAAACTTCGCCCTTCCGGTATTGAGGATTTTGTATCTCAAAATCTTTTCACAAGTCCTGCGAATGAGATATGTATCTTTGGCAACGCCGACATCGCGAGTCTTCGGTCTCGAGGTTGTTTTCCCGCCGGAACTGTTTTCAGATCTTTTGATGCCGCCCTTTTTTCCGATTTTGTTTCAAAGACCTGGATCTGCTTTCCATTTTTGCCGTTTAAAATCGGTTTTTCTTATCCTTTTCCTGCCTTTACCACCGAGTTCTTTTCCAGAACTGGTCTTAGTTATGCCCAAACCATGCTCATGGTTTGGAGGACCTTGTTCGTTTTGGAAAGATTAATCGCCGACCACGCTCTCGATCTTACCATCTCGGAGCTTGCTTCTGTATATGACCTTCATAGCCACGGGTCTTCAAGATATCTTCTTAACATTAATTCCGGTCGTTCTCCGCTGGTTTTGAAAAATACCCAGAACAACGACCAGTGTAACAGACAATATTTCTTTGTTAGGAGAGATTCTCTTCCACAGCCCGATACTCTTATGTATCTCTAGGTTTCCAAAAATAGGATACTGTATCTTGAACATATACTGATATCTTTTGTGTAGGTTCCCAGCCGGATCTACACGAGATATCGCGTTCTACGTAGGTGCGGAATCCCTACGTAAGACGTTACGAGTATAGAAAACAATACGAGCTAACACACGATACGATAATCAAACACACGTTGTATTTCAACCGTAAACACGTGATGCGATGATCACCAAATACAAACTCTCTGACTCGAATACACGAATGAACTGGAATTCTATCAATAAGCCGTAGATAAACAGCTTATATAGACACGACAACTTCGCCTGGCATGTTCAGGCGAAGTTGTCCCTAACTTCGCTTGTCTAACAAGTTCGCCCATATAAGCGAACTTGTTAGCAACTTCGCTTACATACAAAACTCAAATCTAACTAACACGATTACAGACACTTGACACTGAACTACTGATATCTTGCACCAACAGACTCCCCCTTGGCAGTAGCTTCATCTCTTTAGCTTCAAACACGTGTCTAGTAATCTTCAATCTTCTATCTTCAAGCATGCACTCCTTCTCGAACACAAACCGAGACAACTCTTTGATATTTCCTCGCTTCGTCTTTCCAAGCAGAAATATAAAATATCTTCTTATCATTCAACACCTGCAAATCAGCTTGCGATAAGTTTACCAAGTGCATCGGATCATAAACTCTTAGCACCTCTTGTTCATCCTCGTCTTCCATCACTGCCTCAGCTGTCTCACAATCTACATACCACCACTTCAAGTCTTTAAGCACATCCTTGGGCATTACTTTCATCGGTACTTCTTTCAAACACCGGATCGGTTTATACTTCATAATCATCCAAGGTTTTCCATCAGCTCTTAAACCTCTATCCTTGTCTTCAACAAGTTTTCCCTTTTGTGGTTTCAACAGCTCAAATTTCTTCTCTTTTATACTCTCTTTCCACACAATTTTCCCAATGACTCTAGCCATATTATCGTCACTTCTGTTTATCAATCCCAATCTGGCTAAGTCTTTCACTTCACATTCTGGCAGTGTATTCAACGATCTCAACATCCTTTTAAAGTACTGAACACCGTCATACCTTTTAATCACGAAGAGCCTCAACTGCTCATCATATATCCAGCAAATAATTCCTTTCTTCGCTTCAGCATAGCCTTTAATATTGTAACTCTTCTTAAACATTGTAGGAACCGTTGGTTTCTTCGTTTTGACGAACCACTGAGCATAGCCTTCTTTCCATCTAGGCTGCTCTTCCCATTCAGACTCATCACTTGCCATCTCTTTACTCATATCTGCTTTCTCAACATCTGGAATGTCATGCTCAATATTTTCCTCAACTATCTCTCCCTCTTCTATCTCTGTATCAATCACAATCTCTTCTCCAATCTTCTCTATCACATCACTCGGTAGTACATCATCATCACCAACCAAACCATCATCCATCTCCTCTACGTCCACTACCACCACATCATCACCACCAGCTGCAGTTGTCGACTCCCCCTGAGTTGTGGAAGTTCCAAGAGCTTGATCAGTTCTTGGCAACTCACCACCTGCATCTTTCGACGCACTGGGATCATCGTCTCTATCATTTCGTCTCTTGGTCCTCAACTCATCGCCTTTACAGCTCGTCTCCCCCTGAGATGCCAAGAACTCCTTGAAAGCATCTATGATTTTTCCATGTTCTACCAGCAGGGACGACTGCATCTGATTCTCTGCAACTAGGCGTTGAATAGCCTGGGTCTGGATAAGATTAATCCTTGACTGCTCTGCCACGACCCGTTCAAGTGCTGCTATTCGTTCAGAGTCTGATAGGGTTACATCGAAATCGAACCTCATATGTGATATATCTTGAGTGTACTGAGGAGGGATTTCCGATATCACCGGGACCTCAGAAGTAGAAATAGACGTAACCGCAGGTGGTATCGTCACCGATAACCCTGCAGTGGCCACAACAGTCGACTCAACAAAACGTGCAACAACCTCCGTTGGAGTAAGAGTTGGAGGCGGCAACGAGACAATCTCAGGAGCCGAAAGTTGGAAAGTAGTGGGTGGGAGGCCAAATGTAGATGAGGTAGCCACCACGGGAACAACCGTAGCGCTTGGCCTTGTAACCTGTAATGATGAGGGAACCATTGTCATACCGGATAGTGCTGGTGGAGTGAAACGTACCACCCTAGAGCTCTCACCGGCTCCCGATCCTGCACCTATCCTTTCCCTTCTTGACCTCCGTACTAACTGTTGTACCTCTTCCTCATAATCTGACTCGCTGTCGTCATCTGTTCTCTTTCTTTTCCCATGTAGTCTTTCTCGAGTTACCATAATCCTTCTTGCCTCTGCCACTTCATCATCAGAATCAGAACCAGCCACAGTAGCAGCTGTCCTAGTAACATTCACAGTCGACACTTGGGCTACCGAGACCTGTACGTTTTCCTCTGGATCCACCCGATCCATGTCAAAAAATCCCTGACCGCCAAACGCTGCGTCAAGGTCAACGTTCTCCTCCGGTGACACAACAGAAGCAGCAGGTATAGCTTGAGGTGCTCCTGCCTGTTGTGGTGCCGGGTCCCTAAACTCGTCCCCACGAGCAGGCACATACCCCGGGTTGATCAAGTACCCAAAAAGTAGAGTATGTCGAGGACGGAGCTCAGGTTTGCTCCTCGCACTGGAGGATCTGCATTGGGCGAAGATCTGTTTATTCACACTCTCAACGTATCGGATCGGACGGCGCTGAGGAAGCGTAGGAGCAACATGATTCAAGATCATTTGAAGAAATCTTGGATACATGATGAATCGCTCACGCGCCATCGCTCTTCTTTGACGATCAATCTCATAAAAGACCATCTGACTAAAGCTGTATCGCTTGTTGTAAGTCAGAGCAGTCATCGCTGACTGCATGGTCGCGCCCATGCCATTAGTGCCCGCCTTTCTCCCTGACATGCATACAATCATAACATGCATGAGAAAGCGCCACTGATCAAGTAAAAATCCTTTCCTTCTCTGCGTATCCCCCAAGGGACCAGAGTATCCCATTCTCAAAAACGCATCATCACGGAAAGGAGCTACAAACTCTGTCGGGTCATCCCTTGTCTCATTTCCAAACCGTAAAGCCGCCCGGATTTGTTCAGAAGAGAACTGAACAATCTGATTGTTTACTGTTGCGCGCATCACCGGGGGTTCAACTCTACAATCATATTCCACGGTCTACCAAAAATCCTCAATGTTGGGCAAGGATATCGGCAGAGTTGTTGTAATTGCGTGGAATATCCGCGAGCGTAACAGAAATGTGATGATTTCGCGGAAATCATCAACTCCGCTCGCCTCCGGGTCTAATGTTATATACATGTTGTGACCCGGGAAGAACTGTCTCTGGTTATCACCTCCGTCATCACCGCTTGCACCACCTGCTCCAGCAACAGCAGCCATATCTGCAACAAACAGGCTAAGTTAGATAAACGTCAAAGCAAATCACAAGTTCGCCTGTTACTATGAGCGAAGTTGTGATCTAATCTGTACATGCGAAGTTAAAGGTGGGGCGAAGTTGGGAAACAACTTCGCTTCAACTTGAACTTCGTCTGTTAACTGTTAAGTAGAAAGGTCCAGGCAAAGTTAATGATAACTTCGCCTAACCACAACATCGCCTCATCAACTGTTTCAAAATATATAATCAGGCGAAGTTACGGATAACTTCGCCTAAACTGTAACTTCGCCGAATTCGAATCGGCAACAGTTAGGATAATCGAACGACGTGTAGATGATGAAATTGGAGATCGAGGACTCCGTAACACATGATTTTATGAAGTTTTAGACGTTCAAGTAAGTTACTATCACGTAATAACAAGTTTGAAATCGGGTGTTTAAGGTTTCGAAAGACGAGGTCGATAATCGAGTCGAAACGACCGATGATCAACCTCAAAAACATTGATTATACGAAACTAGAAACCTTACACACCTTTAATCACATATTGGAATCGAAATACGAACACAGATGATTGAGAATATGGATCGATAAGTTCGCCTAGGTTTCGGAGAGGATAAGTTCGCTGGTTTTGAAATAATGACACTGTTTGACCTTTACAACTTCTTTATATAGGGTCATAGATGTACCGGCGAAGTTGTGGATAACTTCGCCTAACAGGCGAAGTTATGCAGAACTTCGCTGATATTAAAATTTTTCAAAACAAAACCCCATAATTTGAACAATTTGCAATTAAGTTTTAAATCATCCTTTAAAGCGTTAAATGATACGATCAAGACCAAGTAACCACGTATAGAATAATACAACTACATAAGAAGAAAAACTTTTAAAATAAAAGTACACGGGATCAAATTTCAGTCTTGACAGGGACTACCATGTTTTAGAAAAGATCCGAACAGGAATCATACTAATTACGTGACTGTCACACAGATCCGTGTTTAGCTGTATTATGACATAAAGAAACAGGTTGTAAGCAGGTAATATACTTAAAATGGTTTTCATTGTTTCTGTGATACGGGTTAGGTTCAATTAAGCTCAAAACTTAAGTGGGCAACAACTCAGAGATTATGATGCCTCCTATCTATTCTCAAAGCGTATTTGGCTTTCCCCAAGTCACCCCGAATTGACCTCGACCCGTAGTGTCTGATTAAGTAACAATTACTCTTCGATCTTAGACTCTGTTTCCCGTTCACCTTCTTGCGTCTTGATTGAGAATCATTAACCTTATGAACTCTAGAATTTGTTTTTTCGTTTTTTTTTAATATGTATATACACAACTTCAAGTAGAAAACAACTGCAAGTCCCGAATCTGGATCACTGCAGTGTCTTGACACGCATCTTCACGGGAATCAGAACACTCACGGGCTCGTGTATGACTGGTTAATCGCTTTTCTGCCTATCATTCGGAAAGATATATATGAAGACATGCACAACTCTTAAGGAGTTTCCACGTAAAATCGAGTAGATTTAGTTAGTATCACTTCTACTTTTACGCACCATAAAAAGCTACCATGACATACAATGACTGTTCTAAAGTCTTTTAAGCCTAATAACTTTACTAGTTAAGCACACAGAATCGGTATATCTATCACTTTCCAAGGTTGGATCAATTTTCTGTCAAACATAGTAAAGAAACTTCTTACGAAGTAGTAGACTTGAAAAATAATTTCATCTCCCGGAAAAAAATTTTAACTTCAATCGCCCCGACCAAAACAAAGTCTTCAGGTAAACGGCTATCCCGAAGATCCAATGGATCAGCTGGACCGACCACATACAAGTATGTGTCCTTCTAACTAAGTATGATCGACTAATTTTCAGCGAAAGGCTAAAAACACATCATAAACCGCCCCGGTCACTTTCAGTTATCTGGTTAATGGCTATTCTCATATTCTACAAGTAGAAATGAGGACCAAACATATCCGAAGATATGTCCTTCAAACTGAGGCAACCGACATAATTCTAAGCGATAGTGACGTTTTTTTTTTTTTTTTTTTTTTTTTTTTTTTTTTTTAACAAACATAAAGCATGGTTACTCGGGATTGATCATCCCATTCAGCTCAACAAGGTTTTGAAATCTAGTTTTGTCAAACGCTTTCGTGAACAAGTCAGCGAAATTATCTAACGTGTCAACCTTTTTGAGCTCAATCAGTTTCTTCTCAGCACAATCCCGTATAAAATGATGACGTATGTCAATATGTTTAGTTTTACTGTGCTTCACGGGATTGTTAGTTACTGAGATAGCAGCAGTGTTATCAATGCAAATAGGAGTAAGTGAGAAATTCAGACCATAATCGCGCAACTGTTGTTGAATCCAAAGAACCTGGGAGCAGCAGTTGGATGCTGCCATGTATTCTGCTTCACAGGTTGAAATTGCGACTGAGGTCTGCTTCTTGCATTGCCACGACACTAGTCTGCCACCAAGAAACTGACATCCACCAGTTGTAGACTTCCGACTCTGATTGCACCCTCCATAATCAGAATCAGTGTAAGCGACTAGCTCCAAGTCTCCTCATCTCGAGTACCACAACCCCAGCTTCGGCTTGCCTTTGAGATACCGCAGTATCCTCTTCGCACCCTTCAAATGAGATTCTTTTGGGTTTGCCTGAAAGCGTGCACAAAGACAAACAGCAAACATTATATCAGGCCTAGAAGCAGTTAAGTACATTAAAGAACCTATAATAGCCTGATATTGGGTTGGGTCCACGTCTGCATCGTTGTCTGAATCAGCACCCAATTTGTGATTGACGCAGACTGGAGTATCATATGGAGTGATGTCCTCCATCTTGAAACGTTTGAGAACATCATGGACATACTTCGTCTGATGAATGAACATCCCATCTTTCTTCTGATCAACCTGCAATCCTAGAAAGAAGGTTAGTTCACCCATAGCACTCATTTCAAATCTCTTCTTCATGACGGCCTCAAACTCCTGACACATGGCGACCTTTGATGCAGCAAAGATAATGTCGTCCACGTAGACTTGCACCAGCAGAAAGTCGCTTCCTTTTCTCTTGAAGAACAACGTGCTATCAATCTTACCTCTTTCAAACTCATTCTCAAGCAAGTAATAAGGATAACGTTGAGCACCAGGCACGAGGTGCCTGATGTAGTCCATACAGCGCTTTACTTAGCTTGTACACGTGATCGGGAAAGTCAGGGTCAGGAAAACCCGGAGGTTGCTCAACGTACACAACCTCATCGACTTTACCATATAGGAACGCACTCTTCACATCCAACTGAAAAACCTTCATCTCCTTATGAGCAGCAAATGCCAAAAACAGCCGAATGGCTTCCAATCTTGCCACAGGAGCAAACACCTCATTGTAATCAATCCCCTCTTGCTGATTAAAGCCTTTAACAACCAGCCTCGCATTGTTCCTGATAACAATCCCTTTCTCATCTCTCTTACATTTGAAGACCCATTTCGTGCCTATCGCATGAACATTCTTTGGTTTTTCAACCAAATTCCATACTTCCATTTTCTTAAATTGAGCTAACTCTTCTTGCATGGCTTCGACCCACGAGCTGTCCTTAAGAGCCATTTGATAGTTCTTTGGTTCAATCTGGCTGATGAAGCAGGTGTACAAGCATTCGTTGATAATGCCCGTGTCTTTAATGCTTGTGTAAACACAGGTGTGCTCATTCAAGCTTTTTCTTGTTTGTACACCGGCGGACAGATCACCTATCACATTCTCCAACGGGTGATTTTTGTGAATTCTCGTAGTCGGAACCGAACTGACATTCAGATTGTTTTCCAGGTTCGAAGATAGCTCATCCATGGTTGATTGATGTTGAGAGTGAAACGGATTGATGAATTCCTCTTCAGTAGAGGCAGCAGGGGTATTGACAGCATTTGATGAGGAAGGCTGACATCCATCATACTGTGGTCGTTGCACCAAGGTGTCTTCCTCATCGCATATCATCTTCGTAGCAATTCTTTCTTCAACTTCTGCAAAATCCAAATAAGGCATGTTAAAAGATTTAAAAAATCTATCATAGTCGAAAACCCCAGCGGGTCCCGTGCTTGGTTTTGGTGATTTGTAACTTGTGATATCAGTGTTACACACCACCTCAACCTTGCTGGTCGATGTATTAAAGACCCGTCTGTTGGGAGTCCCAACAACGTATCCGACTAAGATTCCTTCGTCGGCTACTTCTCCAAATTTAGAATTGGTCTTTAATATCGAACACGGGGACCCGAATGGTTCAAGACCACTCAAGTTGGGCTTTCTCCCATGCATAAGTTCATAACAGGTTTTATTTAATCTTTTAACAGTTAACACTCTATTAAGGATATAACAGGCTGTTGCAACAACTTCAGCCCAGAACACCACGGGAAGTTTCGAATCAGCCAGCATGGTTCTGGCTCCTTCAATTAAGGTTCTGTTCTTCCTCTCAGCCACTCCATTTTGTTGCGGTGTATACGGTGCGCTGTATTGGTGTTCTATCCCCTTCTGTAAGCAGAAGATCTCCATCTCATAGTTCTTGAACTCAGTTCCATTGTCACTCCTTATGAATTTAACCCGTTTCCCCATGATATTCTCAACCTTGGTAATCAAGTTCTTTACCATCTGCACTGTTTCATCCTTTGACTTCAGGAAATATACCCAGGAATATCGAGAGAAATCATCAGTGATCACCAAGTAGTAAGATGTTCCTCCTAGACTTCTAACATTCACGGGACCGAAGAGATCCATGTGAAGTAGTTCTAGGGTACTGACAATTGAATTGACCTTCTTGGTGTGATGGGATTTCTTGTGTTGCTTTCCCTTTTTGCATGATAAGCATTTGTCTTCAAAGTTGAAATTCTTCAAGGGAACACCCAGCACAAGCCCATTTTTGACAAGGTAGTTCATTTTCCGAAAATGAATATGCCCCATTCTCCTATGCCACAACTCGGACTCCGATTCAGTTGCTTTTGACAGAAGACACGATTCTTCTGTGGCCATCTCAGTTGACCTCATATCCATGATATACGTATTCTTCACTCTTGGAGCCTACATAACAATCCAATCCTCTGGTATCTTAAAACCAGGATACAACACAATCGCTTCATTCTTTGTAAAATGTACGGTGTAGTCTTTGTCACAAATCTGCGAAACACTCAGCAGATTGTGCTTCAGTTCTTCAACAAAATTTACTTTCTCCAAAGTCATCTTTCCATTCGACACCGTCCCTATTCCTGTAATCCTTCCACCGCACTCTCCTGCGAAACTCACTCTTCCTCCTTGAACAGGTTTCAAGTCGTGTAACAATTTCTTGTTACCCGTCATGTGCCGGGAACGGCCGCTATCCACAACCCATTGATTGTTGGCAGCCCTGTTCAACTGTTCCTGCACGATTAAAGCAGATGATTAAAATCTGGGGACCCAAGACCGATTGGTCTTGGGTCGATACATTCCGTACCTTGGCTGTCCAAAGTTAGTATCATAATAATTTCTGTGAGTCCTAACATGATACCTTCTTGTGGATTGACTATGAGGCCATCCAAACCTTCGTGAATTAAAAGAATTATTACTTAAGGTTTGGTAGTTAGCAGTGAAAAACTGAGATCTATTTCTTTGAAAACCTTGATTAGTCCAATTTCTGAATTTTGATGGGTTTTCATTTTTACCATTATATTGATTAACGTTAGTTCTTTTCTCAGATTTTGAAGTCCTCACACCTCTGAATTTCTGCTTCAGAGGGCAATCAGCAACAAGGTGTCCTAATTGATTACATCTAAAACAACTCCTGTGTCCAACTTTCTTATCAAAAGTTGTCTTAGATGTTAAGGCTGTATTACTGCCCGTTTGTCTCACATATGGTGGGACATACGGGTTTAGTGGAGACTTCTTTTCAGGTGATTTATTTTTCTCTCCACTTTTTGGTAACACTTCCTCTTGTTTTGTCTCACTCGACTCAGAAGACTTGTCTGAGTTAGATGAGACAGGACTCGGAGCAGAAATCTTAACACTTGCAACAGGCTTACTAACTTCTGGTTCTTTAATCGTTACTTTAACCGGAACTGTCTGACCATAGTCAACATCGACAGATTTCTGATTACTAGGGTTATAAGTGTAATTATGATTGAAAGGTGGTGGAACTTCATGATAACCAATTCCTCCCCTTTTTGGGGAACCTTGATCACTAACGAGGTGATCAAGTATAGCGGAGGAATTTCTGAATTGCTCAAGTTTCCTGTTAAGTTCCACCACTTTTACCTGGTGATCAGCTATCTGTGTTTCCCTTTCAGCTATTAGTTTGGTTTTCTCTTCTAGAACTTCATAGCTAAGATCAATCACTTGAATTTTTTCAGCAAGCTTTGCTTTAAGACTTTTAATATCTTTCTCACTAGCTTTAATTTTTACTTTGTAACTATTTTCTCTAGCTTTAGTGAAATGATGATCTTCTTTTAAAGTTTTAAATTGCGCATCTAAACTAACAAACTGATCAGTTATAGTTGTCAGTTGTTCAGACAGATGTTTTCACTTAGTACAAGGGAGTTCGGTACATACCTCGGAGAGCTGGTCTGCCACATCTGCCATGTATGCTTCATTTTCGCCAGTTCCCTTCTCACTATCTGCAGTTTCGATTTTTGCCAAATTGGCCTGTTCAAATACTTCTTCAACATGCAGATTCCAGTTGTACTCCTCGTTCTGTCTGGAAATCATGGCTCTATAGTCATTACCACTACCACTCTGCTGTGTAGATCTGTTTTGACTGCGTTCTACACGTTCATTTTTGCACTCTTTTGCAAAGTGGCCATTCTGCTGACAGTTGTAACAGCGTACCTTCGACTTATCAAACCCTGGCCTCTCACCGACAAACTTCCTGCCAGTCTTCTTCATGAACCTCTTAACCCTTCTCACAATCATAGCCATCTGCCACTGCAGATCCATCTCCTCCAGATCATCAGCATCGATCTGATCATAGTCTTCATCCAAAATTGCAGGATCAACAATCTTACCCTGAATGTAATTCTCATACGAAGCAATAAAAGATGCATAGAGAGCAAACTGCTGTTCAGCAGATTTAACACTCATGGGCATCTTCGAGTAGTTGTTGTTTGTAACACTTGGGGTAAAACTACTCTTGGTCGCTTGAGGTTGAGAAGCATTTGATCCTCCAGCTACAAAGCACACATCACCGTTCATGTTGAGAGATACATGTCCTTCGTGTGTTGAGTTAGTGCCTGACTCTCCCTTAGAGTAATAAGCAGATGATTCAGTTTTCGAACTTGATCCTGAGTTAACCTTTGCACCATACATACCCGGATCTTGAACCTGATCGGTAGGTGTCTCCTTTCGTACCATGTTCAGTTCAAACGTTCTTAGCTTGTTAACTGCTGTCTCCAGGTCATAGTCAGCAAAGTCTTTGTCTTCTCTCATCAACACAGTATACATCTCCCATTTTGGTGGGAGAGCATCAAGAAGCTTTTCAACAATCTCATCTTCTTTGTAAACAATTGAATAGTTGTTGAGTTCAGTCATCAGATGATAATATCTAGTGATGATATCATCAAGTGATTCATTTTTCAGATACTTGAAGACCGAGAATTGGGTTTTTAGAAGTTTAATTTTCGATGCACGAATTCCCACATTGCCCTCAAACCGGTTTTCAAGCGCTTCCCAAAGCTCTCTGGCAGTTTTATACTTTCTGAAAGTGTGCAGAATCTCTTGTGGAAGAGCCATTGTAATTGCTGCATGAGCTTTGCTTTCGGCCTCATACATTTTCTTCTCTTCTTCTTCCATCTCTTTGTATTTTTTGATCTGATCACGACCCTCATACTCAGCAGTAGGTGGAATGTAACCATCTTGTATGCACACCCACATCTTAGCATCTTGGTACTTTACATATTGTTCAAACCGATCTTTCCACGCTACATAATCGGTTTTCTTAAGCATCTTGGGTGCCTTTGTAGCTGAACCCGCTTCTACTTCCATCTTTACCAGTTCGGTAATGTTTATTGAAGACATCTTTCACAAAACTCAAAGAAATCCGAAAATCAAAAATTTTATTTTCAAACAGCACTGTAGGCGAAGTTGTGGATAACTTCGCTTAAGACTTAACTTCGCGTGAATTTGTAACTTCGCTCACTTTCTTAAATTCGCCGGATTGGCGAAGTTGAGAATAACTTCGCTTAAGTTGAGCAAACTTGGGAGGTAGGCGAAGTTGTGGGTAACTTCGCTTGAGGTAAGCGAACTTGAAGAGGTAGGCGAAGTTGTGGATAACTTCGCTTAACCATATATCTTCGCCGAAACCCTACTAACAGTGACGGCAACTTCGCCTGATGAACACGAACTTTCTGCAGATTAGATTTCTGGGTTTTTCGAGGTGTGTGAAGGTGTTATGGGTTGTTTATGATTGTAGGAGGTGAGTATAACACAAAAACTCAATTATCTCATCCCGCGAATAGTCGAACGGAACGATTTCTACACCCGCGTGATAATCCCGAACCACACAATCGAGCAAAAGCTCTGATACCAATTGTAGGTTCCCAGCCGGATCTACACGAGATATCGCGTTCTACGTAGGTGCGGAATCCCTACGTAAGACGTTACGAGTATAGAAAACAATACGAGCTAACACACGATACGATAATCAAACACACGTTGTATTTCAACCATAAACACGTGATGCGATGATCACCAAATACAAACTCTCTGACTCGAATACACGAATGAACTGGAATTCTATCAATAAGCTGTAGATAAACAGCTTATATAGACACGACAACTTCGCCTGGCATGTTCAGGCGAAGTTGTCCCTAACTTCGCTTGTCTAACAAGTTCGCCCATATAAGCGAACTTGTTAGCAACTTCGCTTACATACAAAACTCAAATCTAACTAACACGATTACAGACACTTGACACTGAACTACTGACATCTTGCACCAACATTTTGTGACTGACGTGTTTTCTTTTGTTTTTTGCAGCTTTGAAGTTCTTCGAGATCGCTCCTCCCACCAGTGAAACCGAGGATAAGCTTGACTCTTTCTTTCTTATTGACGAGGAAGAGAGGATGTTTTATCTTCAGTCAATCTTTTAAGAACCATCTCCATCCTCGAGTTCTGTTATGTCTGGTAAGAAACATTCGAGATGTTAGTATGATTTTTAAGGATTGGAGATACTAACCTGTGTATTTGTACGCAAGTCTGCTTCTACCTTTGCTCTTGCAGATATTGACAGCATAGTATCCACCCATAGCACCATCAAGAAGGAACATGTCCCCAGCTCTATCCCTCGACCAGAAGGCAGCCACGCAAAGGGCTCCAAGAAGCGGAAGGGTCAAGAGACCAGTGAATCCATTCCTGTGCACGACGTTGAGTTCCATGATGCTGTGAATAAGACTCAGCAGGTATTTTTTCAGTTTTTCATGATCCCCCATATTTTGAAGATAATTTATATTGAGGATCCTTTATCCTTGTAGGGTCTTGAGTATCTTTCCTCCCAGTTTGCTACCATGAACCTCGAACTCCATGAAGCCTGCACTCGTATCTCTGAACTGATGAAGATAGGAGTCACAAAGACCAGTTTTCTTGATAAGAAGACCAAAGAGCTGGAAGACGCGAAACTGGAGCTGTCACTGGCAAAGAAAGAGCTAATCCATCAAGAGGCTGAATGCTTGGTAAAGGTTTACGAGGCTATGGAGGGGGCGAAGAAGTCTGCTGCTGTTTCCGTATTTCAATCTCGGCTCAGGATGGCTAAAGAGGCGAAGGATGCTGGTCTGGATACTCCCTTCTGGGATGTAGCTAGTTGGGAGAAGATATTGGCTAAGCTTGATGGGGAAACGGTGGAGGAAGCTAGTCCGAGCGGGGCGGAGAAGGTTGCGAAGGAGGCAGTGGATGTGGCGACCAAGGGAGTGGCGAAGGCGGTTGGTGATGAGGTGCAATTGGGCGATGATAGCGGCAAAGAAAAGGCTTGAGCCCAATTTTTATGTGTTTGTGGTTTGTTATGGGTTGTAAACAATTTTTATTTTCCTGTCTTGAACAAGTAAGCTTAGGATAATATGATACATGGGTGGAGGGATCTTAACTTTCCAAGACGAAGCCCATGTTATCTTGACTTTTGAACATATGGCAATATTCGGGTGGAGGGATCTTGGCTTTTCAAGATGAAACCCGGGTGTTGCCTTTTAATTTCCTGCACTTATGATTAGTAATGATATAATCTTTTGGCTTTAAGCATTGTGCTTAGTAACTTATAAGTTTTGGTTGGAATATTACATGTCTTTAATTTTCTGAAATAGGTTACTTCGAGGATAGTTTATTTTGAAAACATGTTTCTTGAATATTTATAGTTTCAGAAAAAGTATCTTTTAAGACTTTAAAATATCCTGAGGATCATATATCCTGAACATAAAATACTTTTACGTTTTTAGAAAACATAATCAAAAGACTTATTAGGGATTGATATAAAATATCTTAAGGATAATATATCCTTGTGTCTTGTGTGAGTTATCACAATCAAACCAAAAGATCATACCTTGAAATATAAATTGAGTGATAGAACTAAGTGTAAGGAGTACCTTCATGGAGATCATTTATAAATCTAGTTAGCTTACATATGATGTTCCTAATTGTTGAGCTTTTTGGAGTATCATGTTTCTGGAGTTTTACTAAGTCAAAAACAACTTAGTAACCTTCATAGATTTAGTTATCTATCAAGACAAAGTTAGATAATTCTGGCGACAAGGCCCATTTACTGGCGATAAAGCCTTTTCACTGGTGATTAAGCCTTTACTTTAGAGACATGAAAATGTCTTAACTTGAGATTAAACTATGGAAGGTCCCAAACGCATGGGCATGATTATGCCAAGACTTTAGATAACACGAACGTGTTATAAACCTTAGATAACATGAAAATGTTATAAACCATAGGTGTGACACGTCTGCCACTTATCTGAAGGACCCGATATATAGCCAACAACAGACGGATTGTCAGCTGGTCTGGTCAGCCTGTCTCGAACTTTTTCCGAATCATTGTGCACTCCAGGCGTCGTTAGAAAGGTGAAAACCTTTAAACCTTTTGAGATATCCAGGATATCATATTCATGCGCTCCTGGCGTTCGTTGGAAATGTGAAGACCTTTAAACCTTGGGGGATATAAGGGATATCATATTCGTGTGGGAGGTGATCAGCCTCGGACTGTTGTCGAGATAACGTGTCCTTAGGATAACTGCAAAACACTAAGCTCTTGATGAGGGGTGGGTGTTAGCCTGGCTAACACCCCTCCGATGCTTAAGTCAGTAAACTTGATTTAGAGATAATAAAATTAAAAAAAAGTAAGAATAGATAAGGTAACATACCTTTATCCTGAGGATACCTTCATTCGGAAAGCTCTGGGATTTTCACCTTCTGGGATCTCATTATCCTGAAGATATCGTATTATGGGATTGGTCCAAGATGCTGGATTATCCTTAGAATTTGAAGTTTCTAAGACTTCGAAGTTCTCCTTTGTTGCTAGAGTCAAGATATGCACGATAGGTATCTTGACATCTCCTGGTATCTTGAGAGCTGATGCCAAGTTTGCTAAGGAATCTACATCACTGTTCTCTTCCCTTGGTACCTGCACTATGTCAAATGTTTCAAAATACATAGCTAATTGCTTAACTATTTCTAAATATTTCGCAAAGTTTTCTGCATTCGCTGCATAAGAGCCATTGAAATGGTTAGCTAATAACAAAGAATCAACATAAACTTAAAGATACCTGACCTTCATATCCTTAGCTAATTGCAAACTGTAACACCCACAAAATTTTGGTCCAAATTTGACAAAATTTAAAAGTGAAGGACCAAAAATATTCATAAGATAATAAATGGGAAAATAAAGTAAAGAAATGAATGCATGTTTATGTTAAGGAAAATAAGTATGGAAACTCCATCCCACATGGAAAGTAGGAAAGAAATGAAAACACTTTATAAGGAAGGAGTTTTCCATGGTAATGTTCTTATGTGGTTAACCACTCTCACTAGTCCTAGTGGAGGGTGCGAAGCACCCGACGCGCACGGGCTCGGGCTCAGGCTCGGGTGAAGGGCGATGGGCGCAATATGGCACTTTGATGGCGCACTTTGCACTTCGCATCGCCGCGAGCCACATAAGGGCCGCTTTAGTATTTTTGAACTGTGGAAGATAGACCAAGAAGTGACATGATACTAAAGTTCAAGGACTAAAAATAAAAATTCTGATTAGCAGACCCATCGCGCTACGTGATGGGTATACAGATTAAATCATCGCGCTACGCGATGCAGTTTCCCATGAGTTTAGAAAAAGAGGCATTGCGCTACGCGATGGTCCAGAAGGAAGGGGGTATCACGCTATGCGATGACTAGGTTAAGTAACCGGATCAACCACGTGTCAACACGTGGCAACCTCTGGTGGATTGCGGCGTCGCGCTATGCGATGGCCAGGGGGAAAACCCCATCGCGCTACCCGATGGTGGTCAAAACTTTGCCTATAAAAGGGGGCTACGGGTTTGAAGCATTCTCATCCCATTTTCACACTCACTTTCACACACACAACCTTGGGAGACGTGCCCGACTCGTGTGAGGTTCCGTGGTTCCGATTTCTTTTAATTCGTGCAAGAACTGAAGTTTTAACGACCCGTAGATGTGTTAAGCGAGTTCGAAACAAGGTTCTGACGGTTTAAGCTTCAGTACGTGATAAGGAAATAGAAGTGCTGCCCGCGCAAAGCTTAGGCAAATAAAATACCCCCATAAGGTAGGGGTTCTGCTTAAGTTATTATTTTATCATTATTTTATATGGCTTAGACCTTAGTCAGGAATATAGTCTATACCTTGATCAGATAAGTAATTGTAATAAGCTTTCATAAGATATGATTATAGATAAAATATTATTCTTTATTATTGTGTAAATATATTTCTTATGAAAGAAGAAATTAGATATATATATATATGCGTTTCTTCACGATGAAGAAACGTAGTATACATATGTGTTTTCTAAAAGAAAAGAATATCAAGGTAAAGGTTATGTAAATAGACTAAAGGTCTAAAGCTAGATTTGTAGATCTAGTTATTTATGAAATATTATTCTCGTACTATAGGTCCGAGATAAAGATCAGACAATTATCAGTGAGACACATTGATTATAAGGTGAATACGTCCAACCTTTAATGAATGTTTTATGACGTGAATACGTCTATGTACTGTCTTAAAGATATTTATTTACTTTGGAGGGATATCCATAGATAGAGTCAGAAAAGATTTTATATGAGGATTGGTATAAATCCTCTATGTTTATGAAATGTTTTCTCTTATAAACTATGGAATGTTATCCATATGTAATGAGTTATGAAAGTATTTGCATGAGGGTTGGTTCAAATCCTCTAAAACGTTTTGATACAAGGTAGTATAAACACTCAGGCTAAAATACATGTGTCTGGATCCATTCATATATGATTTGTAGTGGGCCACTACATACATACTGACCATGAGGCAAGTGACTGTCTCTAGGGCAAGTGAAGTCCGATTATGTGGTATATTGGTATTTTTAGTTCCGATGAGATGGGATGAGGCCCACTGAGTCGTTGAACACTATTGGTGTTGTATCATAATGAAGGTGATTTTGTATATGATTATATTATGATGAATTATGAAAATCTTTTTATTGAGTCAGCGTTATTCACCAGCACATAGCTGATGTATTTTTCCCCCACATTTTAGGGAAACAGTAAAGGTAGAACAGACTAGCAAGCCAGATTAGAAGATTGGGGACATAGTCATTAGAGGTGATCCGATGGCTCATATGTTTTAATTAAAATATTGTGAAGAATCATATTTTAAAATGGCAGGTATTTGAAAAATCAAAACGGGTATTAAATTCCCGAGATTTCATTATAATAATATTTTAAGACTTCCGCTAAAAGAACTTAACTCTGATATATTTGCAAAACAGATACCAACTATTGGTCATACGCCTAGGCCCTAGGCCAGGGTGTGACACAAACTAGCTATTAAGGCCTCATATTCAACCTCATTATTAGTAGCCTGAAATTCACAAGATATAGATAGAGGTATTATGTCCCCTGTGGCGATTTTAGCAGGATACCTAGACCTGTTCCCCTTATGTTGGAGGCACTATCGGTATGCAAAGTCCAACTTTCCTTGACGTCCAATTGTTGAACTTCCATTTCAACTTCTTCAAGTATATCCTGGCTAAAATCAGCCAAAAGTCGGCAAGTGCCTGAGATTTTATGGCTGTCCTTGGTTCGTACAAGATATCGTATGCACTAAGTTTCACATCCCATTTTGCCATCCTATCTGACATTTCTGGTTTTCTCAAAACAGCTTTAATAGGATAGTTAGTTTTTACATGTATAGAGTGAGGTTCAAAGTAATGTCTTAGTTTAGTTGAAGCCATTATAAGTGCTAAAATTAACTTTTCAAGATAAGAATACCTGAATTCAGCATCTAGTAGGCTTTTACTTACATAATATATTGGATGTTGTTGACCTTCATGATCCTTGACCAAGACGGCACTGATTGCACTCCTAAAAACGACTAAGTATAGGGATAGAGGCTCACCATCAACTGGCTTCATTAGAAGTGGTGCTGAGGATAAGTATTTCTTCAGGGATACCAATGCCTTTTCTTGCTTTTCTCCCCATTCGAACTTTTGATTCTTCCTTAGGATATCATTGAAGTCTTTACACTTCTCTGAAGATCTTGAGATGAATCTGTTGAGAGCAGCTATTCTTCCGGTCAACCTTTGGACATCTTTCACATTTCTTGGTGATTTGATATCCAGGATAGCCTTGATCTGCTCTGGGCTTGCTTCTATTCCTCTCTTAGTGACCATGTATCCCAAGAATTTTCCTGCTTTGACCCCAAAGTGACACTTGGCTGGATTCAACTTCATGTTGTATTCATCCAGGATATCAAATGCTGTTGCCAAGTCTTTGAGATGATCCTCGGCCTTTTTTGACTTTACCACCATGTCATCTATGTAGACTTCCATCGTGTCCCCAGTTGGTCTTTGAACATCATGTTGACTAGCCTCTGGTATGTTGCACCTGCATTTTTAATCCAAAAGGCATTGCAGTATAACATTATATACCTGTGGGAGTCATGAAGGCTCCATTTGAATCTGTTAAAATCCTGAGGATGCATCCAAGAAGGTTAGCAACTCGTGGCCAGCAGTGGCATCCACCATTAAGTCAATGTGTGGGAGTGGAAATGGATCTTTTGGACAGGCCTTATTCAGGTCTGTGAAATCCACACATACTCTCCACTTCCCATTCTTCTTTTGGACCACAACTAGATTGGCCAACCATCTAGGATAATGGACCTCTCTTATCATTTTGGTTTTGAGCAGCTTCTGCACCTCTTCTTTTATGATAGTGTTTCTCTCAGGAGCAAACTTCATTTGCTTTTGATGTACCGGCCTGAAAGATTTATCTAAACCTAGTTTATGAGTAATTATAGATTTAGAGATACATGTCATATCTTCATGTTTCCAGGCGAAGGTAAAAGCTCTTTTCTTTAGGAAGGATATCAATTCCATCTCAATATCCTCAGGAATACTTGATCCTAACAATACTTCGATCTCAGTATCCTGAGGATCCAAAGATACTTCCTTTACATCCTGTTCTCTTGCTTGCAAGACCTTCCCTAGCTGTTTCTATAATTGCTATGCTTGAGTAGGCTTCGTAGTCCACTTCATAGATGAAGCATAACATTCCTTGGCATCTTGCTGATCACTTTCAATTTTGATGACTCCCCAAGGACTTGGGAGTTTCACACATTGATGGTAGGTTGAAGGTACTGCCTTCATGCTGTGGATCCAGGGCCTGCCTAAAATCACATTACAACAAGATAAAGAGTCAATAACGCAAAACTTTTGTAGAGAGTTAGTTCCCTCAATATATATTGGAAGTTTGATTTCTCCCAAAGTGTTCTTGGTCTTACCACTAAATCGTAAGAGAACTGAGGATTTCGGGATAATCTCCGTTTTCGGGATATCCATTTTCTTAAAGGAATCCATTTGGATAATGTTCACAGAGCTTCCTCTATCAACTAGTATCCTGCGCACAAAACAGTAAGCTATACATAAAGTGATTACCAAACCATCATGGTTGGGATCCACAAGATCACATCGATCCTCCTCATCGAAGGATATGATTCTTTGAGTTGTCAATGTGGAAGTACGGAGAGGTCTTTCTCCATTGTCCATCTTCGTTTCTCTGGAACGCTTCTTGGCTGCTGAATATGAAGTCCCGCAGATGTCAGATCCTCCCGAGATGAAAAGATACCACCATAGCTCCAGGTGGTGGAGAAGGTGCCCTTTCAGGTATCTTGACAGGATCCTGACACTCTTGTTCTTATTTCTTCCAAATAGTTCCTTCAAGTGTCCCTTACCGAGGAGGTATCCTATCTCTTTCCGGAGTGCTATACAATCGTCTGTCCGATGGCCAAAGTCTTCATGGAATGCGCACCATTTTAACTTGTCTTTGTTGGATCCGGGCTTCTTATTTTTCTTAGGCCATCTAGCCTTGTCACCTAGATCCTGCATGGCACAAATAACACCACCAATATCTAGGTTAAAGCAATATTCGGATATTTTAGGATGTTCTTCGTCTTCTTCCACAGCATTGATCTTGGGATTATCCTGCTTGGAATAAGGCTTCGACCTAAAAACCTTTTGGGGAGAGTCTGATTTCCTGTTGGTAGACTCATACTTCAGGATAACCAAACCTCTGTGAGCCTTCTTATCATCCTCCAGCCGAATGTATCTCAATGCTCTGTTTCCGACTTCGTCAAGATTCCTGCATGGAGTCATCACGAGGTCGTCGTAGAAAGGAGAATCCTTCCTAAGTCCTATCTTGAAGGCTTCAACAGCAGCTGCCATATCAAGGTTGGGGATTTCCAAAGCTTCCCTGCTAAATCTGTTTATGTAATCCCTTAGGGATTCATTGTTATGCTTCCCCATAATAAAGTGGTGCCTGCATAGGGATGTTATCTCCAATATGCACTTCCGAAGACACCATAGGGGATCCTGATGAATATGCCGGCTGGCATGGTTGAGCGAGGCGGCATGTTAATGGAGCCTGGCTTCGTTGGTCCAGGTAACTCCGAGGATAACGAAGGAAAAGCTCCCCAGTATTCTGATTGCTGCTGCGATGGAATCCTTGCTGATTGTGTCCCCAAGGATCCGGGATTCTGAAGGATAGATGATCCTGGTGAATCAAAATCAAGGATCCAGGGCATGATTAGAGTTTGCCTCCAGCCCTGGTTTCTTTTTGATTCCTTCAATCTCCTTGAATAGCCTTGAGTTGGTCTTCTCTTGCAGCTCCATGTGCGTTTTGACCTGTTTCTCAAAGCAAAAATATCATTGTTAGAAATAACTGGGTCTACCCGTGTAGAGGATCCCGCGAATGGTGGAAGTTCTCCTCTGGGCTGAGTATTTTTCTTCGGCAGTGGTGGAGGTACTAGATTGATACTTGAAGCAGTAGTGACCACCGAAGAAAAGACTGAACTGGTTTTTGGTTGTGAGGCCATTGTAAGGAGAATGAGGGTGAGTGAAATATACGGATTTAATGGATTAAAGCACCGTAGGCCCCACGGTGGGTGTCAAATTGTTTTGGTCAAAAATTAACAATAGTGATTTTGTAACCAATTTAGTAAATCGGGACTAGGTGCTTGTAAAAATAGTATGAACACAGAGATTTGTTGCGAGGAAAAAACTCGTTATCCTTGGGATAACAAGCAAAAAACCCCGGGTGGTGAAAACTATCACCACCAGTTTATTAATAATAAAGGTGATTACAAGTGTGGAGCTCAAACTTGATCGTGATTACAAAGAATGTGAGTACTAGTAAGTCCTCGAGTGCTAGAGTGTGTGTTTTGATCAAAGGTTGTAGCTCTATTTTAACAAAAACAAAGCTTAACAATATGGCCTATAAATTAGGAAACTTTAGAATGAGTCCAATTAGCCGTTAATTCTTCTAATCAGCATGTTTCCTTATTGGTCACGCTCTAATAACAGCAAGTGCGAGTCTTTGGGAGATCATGGCAACGGTATTTGACCTGGTAAATAAAGAAAGTAGCTGACGATGTGTTAGTTATATAATGTAATTAGGATGCCTGTCGCCTCTAAAGGATACCGTATCCTAGATTAGCCTGAATACTGTTTGCTGAGGATACTGAAAATCCGTGCCCTAACAGTCATCAATATCCATCATCTCCCATTAACCTACTCATTCCTTCACCACGCCACCATCACCATCACCAACATTCTTGATCACCACCACGTCGTCCTTAGCCCCTCTAGTTCCAGCTCATCATTCTTCTTCTCAGCCCCGACATCCTCACCTTCATCACCGAACCCAGCAAGCATCTTCTTCCACATGGCCACGTTCAAGTTGGACCTGTCGAAGTTGGTATCTTCTGCCACCTCTACAATCTTGATCCTGGCCATCAATACCGCCTAGCCGGCCCAAACCTTGGCCTATTCGGTGACCTCCATTACATGTTCTTGAGCTCGGATGTCAGCAAGGGCAAGTCGATCCTCTAAGGTATCCTTTTGCACTTGAAGCTCTGCGATCAGGTTATCCTTCAGAACAATGCCGGTGCGATACTTGGCCAGCTCCTTCTCCATGTTGGCCATACTCTATTCATAGAAAGCTTTGACACCAGACACACCCTGTAAAGATATAACGAATTTAAGACATCACTAAACCTCTACACTAGTGGATCGAGAATCCTTACCTCAGATATTTGATCTAACAATTGCTGGGCACCATTGACTTCGGCTTCAGAATCTTTTTTCACTTCCCACCTGCCTTGGAACGGGTGACCACAGTCTTAAGCGGGACGAGGCTGGAACTTTTCACAGGCTTCTTGTCCGCGGAACGGGAAGAGATCAAACTATCCACGTCTTCCAGTTAAAACTGAGCAATGAGATTCTTCGCAGGCTTGCTTCCAGACTTATGAACATCTATATAAACAGAAAAAAAAAAAGTTAAGTTCTTTTGAATCTATTCTTTCCCTACTTATTTAATCCCTTTTTATCCATTGAATATACATGACTAACTTACTTGACATTGTTTCTAAAGTGCTTGCAGTTTCTTCACCTGAGTCAACCGATGATTCTTCACCTATAACCCTGAAGGTTCTGTCAAAAGGATCTAAAGCTAGAAACCTTTTTTGCCCTCTTGATTCCCCCTAGTTCTGCAGCAAGGCTCGAGAAGTTGGAAACTGCATAAAAAAGAATAAGTTTAAAGTCAGTATATTAGTAAACGAAGGATCATTTATTCTCTGGATCCACTATCCTACCCTTAATGATCCAGCGAGTGGGTAAGGTGTTCCCATTCGGGAAAGAGGCCCTCTGGACAAAGAAAAATTGATTTTTCCAGCTCTGCTCATTGTGAGTAGTTTTGTTCACCGGCAGGGGCTGAAATGGTTTACTCTTGAATACGAATCTGCTGGAACCATGGGTAACTAAGGTATACAGGCAAGACAGGGCTGAAATGGTGAAATTGAGATTCTTTTCTTCGATCAAGCACTCTATGGTATGCAGGGTTCTCCACATCATCGGCATGGCCTGAATGTAGCTCATGCCGGTAAATGAAAATAAGGTTTCCGTCATATCAAGGAAAGGATAGGAGAAGCCAAGTAGGAAAGGAAGTGAAAGAAAACAAACCCAGACACTGGAAATGTGATCGCTTCTAACCTGAGGGTCATAGGGACTAAAGGCGGTTCCGTCGGGGAAACAATGAGAAATATTTTCGATTTCCTCGTTGGTGAACTTACAGATCTCAGAAACTGGGTCCTTCAGAAGATTTTGGCTCTTAAGTTCGGGAGCAATCTCACTAGGGCTCGAACTAAAGGAGGCTTTCGAGTTTTTCTTCGGCATTGTCGAGGGTTGCAATAAAAGATTTGAAATAATGAAAGAAGAAATCAAGAGAGAAAAGAGGAAATTATCTATGGATTAACATCGGAAAAGTGGTTGAAATCTGGAGTGAGGGATAATTATAAGGCGCCTCTAAACTATACCCTAGGGATAATAATTAGTCTGCAGTCGACGGTCATATCATTTTCCTCCAACGGTTGCGATTCAAATTTCTCGGGATAAAATATGACAGATGTTATCCATTCGCAGCTATCATATTTGGGGGCAATTGTTGGGACTGAAATCTTTTATACTTGAAGATCAATTATCCTTAGCGCTTGTAATTGTCTGATGCTAGGACAAAGGATCCAGTATAGTTCAAGGATCCTTAACAGATGTCTCCGAAAATATTTTTATCATATTTGCAGGTGTTTGAACGTGTCTACCTGCTATCCTATTTTTACGGAAGATATACTTTTACTGAGTCCCTCAGCTGGTCTCCCGTCAAGTAACGGTCAAGAAGAAATAGTGGACGAACGTGTCCTAAATTATAGGCAATTAGTTTATATTCGTTGTAAACTTGTTATAATATATGTTATTGGACTATGGCTGAAAACACACACAACACACATAGCTTACTTAGTATTCTCAGCAGAATTACTTACACTTTGTACTCATTTCAGCCTAAGTTCCTATCTTTGTAATCGCTTTTTGAGTATAATATAATTGATAGTGATAGTTTTCACCACCCGAGGTTTTTGTGCCGGAGGTATACTAGCTGTTAAAGGCTTTTCCTCATATAAATCTCGTTGTCCATTACTTGCATTTAGTACTTTGATCATTTCATTCATACAAGCATCAAGCCACACATACGAATTTGTTTACTTGATCCTTAAACTGATTTTTGACCAAAACATTTATCACATAGGAATGAAATGAATAATCTCTTTATTATTATTTTTTATTAAATAGTAAACTATACACACATATATTTTTGTCAGTTAATGAAACGGTAATAACATAATACGACATAATATAAAAATATAATAATAATTATAATTTAATAACAATTATACTACTATAACAATAATAATAATAATAATAATTGTTGTTGTTGTTGTTGTTGATCATTTTTCATTCCATTCCTTGAAGGAATGAAACAAAAAGCACCTCTTACTAAGGAATAAAAAATGATATATATGAAAGGAATTCCATCCCTTAGAAATGATTAATTCCATTGATGAATAACAACCAAACGTGTTTTATTTCATTCCTTTGAAATGATTCATTCCATTCCGCCTATCATTACTTCATACCAAACACTACCTGGAAGTCTTATTGATTGAATGAAGAATAATAATTCACAATACATTGAATGTATCAAACATCTTTTGTGAATGGTATTAACTTTAGTTATAAGTCTATATGTTATCTGTTTTAGTGTTCATTAAAGTTTTAAATAGATAAACAACACAAATATCAAAGGGAAAACATAAACAACATACCTTGTAGTATACATTGTAGTACCGTATAAGAAAAAATATCAATTAACTTGAAACGTTATAAAAGAATAGAAAATGAGCATTGAAATAGTATATAAGAATCAACATACTCCAATATTATGTATGAGTGAATAATAATCCTTTATTGTATAAAAAGCTAGAATTCCAAAATGATTAATTTATAGTAAATTAGGAAAATTGTTTTTTAAAATCGGTATATGTAATTAAGTGTAACAAATATTGATATTATGAAATATCATAATTTATTTCTGTATATAGTAAAAACTGAAATTTGTTAAAAACGCACCTTTAATTTAGCTGACAATTAATTAAGGAAAATTAATTGATTGACTTCTCAATTTTGGAGTATATTAGTTTGTAATTTAAAATAGAGAAAATAATTGTTTGCGTCTCTCTGGTATTAGGGTTGAGGTACAATGAGTCCCCAAAAATTTTTTATGAACTGGTTGAGTCCCTGTGGTTTCAGAAACGAACAATTAGAGTCCCTGTCGCTGTGAAATTACTTGTTTACCCTTTTTATAATCCGTATGAGTCCTTGTGGTTAAGTAATTGTTCAGTTTTAATCCATCTTTAAAAATTTCCTCCAAATTAAAGAATTAACTACCAAACTATAACCAGTCAAGCTTTAATCAACCAACCAAACCATAATCAACCCAAAATAAATGAACCAAAATTTTTTTTTAACAAAAATAAAAGATCCGAACTTTTTTTTAACAAACATAAACAAATCGAACTAATTTTTTTTAACATAATAAACGAACCAAACTTTTTTAACAAAAAAATATAAACCAAACTGTTATTTAAGAAAAATAAACGAATCGAACTACTATTTAACAAAAATAAACGAACCAGGCTACTTTTTTTTAACAAAAATAAACGAACCGAACTACCTTTTTAACAAAAATAAACAGATCAAACTACTTTTTTACTAAACTAAACGAACGTAACTACTTCTAAAATAAGTATTAGAATCGAACTCCACTTTAGTGCAATGATGAGCTAAAAGTAGTTATTAATTTATTAACTAAATAAACGCTAATCTACACACTAAGTAATAATTCTTGACTCTTAAGTTAACTAAAACTACTAACAGGCAAGTGAACCGATCGACTCTAGTACAGCTAAGTAAGTCCGGATATCGAACCCATAAGACTCTTTAAATCACGTTAACTAGCTAAATTTAGACTTAACTACAGACACGACTATTTATTTATTATTATTGGGGGATTTTACTAAAAACCAATATTAAACTAATATTAAATTAATTACTAAGACTTAAAGATGACTTAAACCTAGACTTAATTCAAATGATGACAAGCAACCACCTAGGCTAGAATCCCCCAAGTTTCAGTTATTAATTAACCGGAAAAATATTTAGTTATGGAACTGGGATCGTAAAATAGACGCTTAAAAGAAAACCCGAACAGAACCCCTAACCATTCTCAAGAATACACCTATGGGTTTCTAATAAGGTTTAACACTCACCAGTATTAAAAATCAAGTTTCCTTACGGTCACCTAATTAATTACAAATTAGTTCCTTTATACGAAATCTTACCTTACAGCGCGGAAATCAAAGGCAGTCTAATATATTTAATTGACTCGATAGACAAAGTTAATCAATCAAACCTACACGGACTCCTTACGAAGAACTAAATCTAGCAATCCTGATCAACAAAGACCTATCAATAACCTAGCACCATACAACTATTTAGGTTAGCAGCACACTTAGGTTTATTTGATTAAATAATATTATTCCTATGATCTTATTCGAAATCAATCATAAAATAGTCAAGACCTAATAGTAACCTATCTTAATGACAAACAATAATCAAGGAAACTATGGAATAATAAAACTCAACAAACAATCCTAAGCACACATATGAATCAATTTAATATAATAAAACCTTTTACTAGTTCATAAAACTATAACGATAAATAAATCTCGAGTCAAAATCAAACATCAACAAAGGTTCATCATAAGCCTAGGCAGTCTATAAAGTTTAGCCTAGCATGGTAAAATCAAACAAAATAATATTAAAGGAATTCATGGTGAAAAATAAAGGAAACGAAATATTAAAGGCGAAAAAACCCGTAGTCTTCGTTCTTGATCAATATGCTCGCCACCATATGATTCCAAGCATCCAAAACCTCCAAAAGATCACTTCTAGAGCTCCCAATTTCGTCCTAAACGGCTGGTGGCTTAAGGTTATGTTTAAGATTGAGTTTAGGGGGCTTTAAATAGGAAAATAACCTAAAAACTGATGGAATATTCTAGAATTTAACCCATAGCGCCGTGTGGTGGGCTTTGGCCTCCCCACCGCGCAGCGCTCCGGCATAATGGGAGAAGGGACCCGTTTGGTCCAGTCCGGTTCACTCATGGTTCCGTCCGGTTCGTTTCCTGATACTTCGGTTCACCGGTTTATCACGTTTTTTATTATTTTTCGCCCTTTTTAACCACGAACAAGTCCCGGGACCTACATTTACTCAAATATGTTAGTAGTATACAAATCCTAACAAAAACCGAACATAAACTAATAAAATATTAAAAAAAATATACAAGGGATTTATATATATTTAGCCTTATATCAAATATCCCCATACTTATCTCTTTTTCGTCCCTGAAAAAGCCTAATTGCAATGGAATCAGAATCGGAGAAATACAGTCTTAAAAACATATAGGTTATCTTAAAATTTTAGATAAACGTAAAAACCGCGATTGCTGATGTTGTTGTCCACTTAAACCCAGCCACCAGCTATCAAGCCCTCACGCACATTAAGCATTTAAGTTCATGTGATATCAAAAACCTATGGGTCTCACACCTTTGCAGTTAAGATCCACCTACCCCATCTCAAGCATAGTAAAGACAATTAAAAATAATCGAGTTGAAGCAAACTGGTTCAACATATCACTGTAAGATAAGAACCCCTTAATGGTATGAAGAAAATGCACTTAAATGGAATTAATGGATAATAGGTCAAGTGAGGTCGTACGAGCATGCCCTAAATATTATTGGACTTTGTCCTATATATTTCCTAAGAAAATATTTATTGACTAGAAACTTTCAAGCCTCAATAGTGTATCCTCAGAGTCGTCATCCCCTTGGTAACACGTAAACTCTCAGTCTCGTCTAGTATGTACACTTTGGCCTCTTTTTCTATTTTTGAGAATGCTTCTTTGGCATTTTTCATTGCATAACTTTTCTTATTTTTTTTTCTTTTTTATTTATTTATTTTTCTTTATTATTATTTTTTTTGCACTTAGGCATCTTTTACCTAAAAATATATAACTAAAGACTAAAGCTCGTATAAAATTGGACATTTGCGGGGCGCCACCACTCTTTATTTATTTTCATAAAACGGAGTGGCATACTAATGTTAAAGTGCATTCAATTCTCATCACCTTAGGGTAGTCAGCTTATGGTAATACTCTCTATGCCTTATCGAATTTCAGCTTCACTGTTCCCCCTAGGATGAGAACCCACAAAATCTAAGATTTAATTAGGTTTATTAAGAATATGCAATGGGAAACATTTCAAGACTAGTTGGGCCTACCGACACATCCCAATCTTAGTACGCTTTCTTTTATATTATCTCATATTATTAGTAGTTTGAAAATCTGATTCCCGATAAGTATCCTCATCTCCCATTTAAATGCAAAAAGAGACAAAATCAAGGGACATTTTTCAATTTTTTTTTAGGATTAAAATAAAATATAACTATGACTCAAATGTCCTATCCCCACACTTAAATTTAGCATTGTCCTCAATGCAAGGATAAGGATGAAAAATAAAAATAAAATCAAAATACAAAAACCTAAAAACCTAAAAAGAAAAATAAAAATAAACAAGCAACATAAATAATGGAAAAGACTTAGCTGGTAATATGCGTATGACGATATGAATGCCAAAGTCTTCATCCATGAATACCATAAACTCCGAGTGTACTCAGCAAATGATATCTCCTTCTCTCACACACGAACGGAAACGGCAAAACAACAAACAATATCTAAAAGTGTCTTATCAATTTGATAGATGTTAAGCACTTAAGTATTTTACCAGACCATCCAACCCAACCAATATATAAAACATGAATAAAATAGCAGCAATTAATAAAAAGTATACAGTTCGGCTGCTCCATCCCCACACTTGAATTTTGCATTATATTTCATGGGGATCATTTTCTAGCTCAAGACCTGCAAAACTTAAAAAACAAAAACAAAGAAGAACTACAAAAAACTACGTTAGTGACATGACATGACTCAAAAATAAAGATAGGACAAATATACAAACTCTACACTTGAGCTCAAGATACTCTCCTATGTGAACTACTCGGCTGTCCAAGTGGAGATCACGGTCAAACTCCATGGTCCTCCAAGAAACTGCATCACGATACGACCACTCACCAATCTCATTTCTAACTCCTCCAAACTCCACAAACTTCCGCTTTCCACCGCCTCTTTCTCTATCCAACTCCATCGCCTCATGAGAACTCGCGACCTCTCTCTCCTCCTCCCAACAAACTCTAACGGAACGGGGATGCTCAAGACGTGGATCCATGCCCGGAATAAAAGACTCAATCGCATAAACGGGATGACATGGATCAATGAGACCGTCTTGACCACTCGGGTGTCTCATGGATTTAGCAACATAAGTGACACTATTGTCGCCAGATCTAAAAGTAATCTTACCTTCAAAAACATCAACAAGTGCCCTAGCAGTACGCAAGAATGGACGACCTCCAGCAGCAGTGTTGAAACAAGCCTGAATCTCATATGTCAGCCCATTGTAAAACTTCTCAACAAAGGCCCACGGAGTAAGACCATGCTGTGAACAACGGGACAGTAAACTCCGAAAACGCTCCCAACCTTGATAGTACGGCTCGTCCGGCTCCATGTGGAAAGAATGAATCTGATCATGGAGACGAGATGCTTTGGCAGGCAGGAAGTATTTCATCAAGAAAGCGGTACACAACGCCTCCCAAGTAGTGAATGCTACAGCAGGTTGCGAATCGAGCCAAGTGGTGGCACGACCCGTAAGTGAAAACGGGAACGAATGGAGGAAAATGGCATTTTCATTAGCACCTTGCAAATTGAACGTTCTGAGCACACGGGTGAGACGGTTGATGTGCGCGGGTGCGTCTTCATAGTCACGGCCATGGAATAGGTTACTCTCGGTGAGATTGGCTATGACGTAAGAGGGAATCTGCCAGGAATTGGGGTTATCAATTACGGGGGTGATAATGGGCGAGTGATCTCCGTTGAAACCCTCAAAGGCTTGTTGGTAAACGGTTCGGTTGTCGTCCATTTGAATATCGGGAATGGTTCTGGGACTTGACGGCGGTGAACTGTGTGGTGATGTCTTTGGTGGAGAATCTATGATGATCGGTGATGATGAACTGGCTTCTGACTTTAACGGAGGTGGTCCTTGCGAACGAAGATGTGGCATAAACCTGAAAAGCACACAAGACCAAATCAATAGCCTCTATTTAAATACTAAAATAAATAAAATAAACTAGACTTAAAATTAAACTAAAATTAATTAGACTCCTATGACTAAAAGACAAAACAAAACAAAACAACTAGCACGTATGTAGCAAGTAAATCTAATCAAAGCTAATAACTCAATCGCCAAGAGTCCCCGGCAATGGCACCAAAAACTTGATGTGCTAAAAGTAGTTATTAATTTATTAACTAAATAAACGCTAATCTAGACACTAATTAATAATTCTAGACTCTTAACTTAACTAAAACTAGTAACCGGCAAGTGAACCGGTCGGCTCTAGTACAGCTAAGTAAGTCCAGATATCGAACCCATAGGACTCTTTAATTCACGTTAACTAGCTAAATTTAAACTTAACTACAGACACGACTATTTATTTTTTATTATTGCGGGATTTTACTAAAAACCAATATTAAATTAATTACTAAGACTTAAAGATGACTTTAACCTAGGCTTAATTCAAATGATGACAAGCAACCACCTAGGCTAGAATCCCCCAAGTTTCAGTTATTAATTAACCGGAAAAATATTTAGTTATGGAACTAGGATCGTAAAATAGACGCTTAAAAGAAAACCCGAACAGGACCCCTGACCATTCTCAAGAAGATACCTATGGGTTTCTAATAAGGTTTAACACTCGCCAGTATTAAAAATCAAGTTTCCTTACAGTCACCTAATTAATTACAAACTATTTCCTTTATACGAAATCCTACTTTACAACGCGAAAATCAAAGGCAGTCTAATATATTTAATTGACTCGATAGACAAAGTTAATCAATCAAACCTACACGGACTCCTTACGAAGAACTAAATCTAGAAATCCTGATCAACAAAGACCTATCAATAACCTAGCACCTTAAAGCTATTTAGATTAGCAAAACACTTAGGTTTATTTGATTAAATAATATTATTCCTATGATCTTATTCGAAATCAATCATAAAATAGTCAAGACACAAAGTAAATGACCTAATAGTAACCTATCTTAATGACAAACAATAATCAAGGCAACTATGGAAGAGGAGACCGGTCTGGTCCGGTCCGGTTCACTCCTGGTTCGGTCTAGTTCGTTTCCTGATGCTCCGGTTCGCCGATTAGCACGTTTTTTATCGTTTTCCGCCCTCTTTAACCACGAACAAGTCCCGGGACCTACATTTATTCAAATGTGTTAGTAATATACAAATCCTAACAAAAACTGAACATAAACAAATAAAATATTAAATAAAATATACAAGGGATTTATATATATTTAGCCTTATATCATGCAAGCTACGACGATATTTTTGTTAAAAACAAGTTCAGTTAGCTTATTTTTGTTTAAAATAAATTTGGTTTATTTATTTTTGTTAAAAAAAATTAGTTTGGTTAGTTTTTTTTTTGTTAAAATAAGTTTGGTTCGCTTATTTGTTTGTTTAAAAAAGTAGTTTGATACGCTTGTTTTTGTTAAAGAGAATTGTTCAGTTCGTTTAGTTTAGTTAAAAAAGTTGTTCGGGTTTATTTATTATTAAAGAAAAGTATTTTGGTATTTTTTTTATAAAAAAAGTAGTTCGGTTAGTTTATTTTTGTCAAAAAAGTAATTCGGTTAGTTTAGTTTTGTTAAAAAGTTGTTTGATTTGTTTATTTTTGTTAAAAATAAGTTTGTTTCGTTTCTTTTTTGGTTAAAATGTAGTTGGATTTGTTTAATTTTGTTAAACGAAATGCACTAAACTGCTTGTAAAAAAATTGTTTCAGTTCGTTTAGTAAAAAAAGTAGTTTGATTCGTTTATTTTTGTTAAAAGATAAGTTTGGTTTGTTTATTTTTGTTAAAAAGTAAGTTCGGTTCATTTATTTTTGTTAGAAATGTAGTTTGATTCGTTTATTTTTGTTAAAAAAATGCGTTCGGTTCCTTTATTTTTGTTAAAAAAGTAGTTTGATTCGTTTATTGTTGTTAAACGAAATAAACTACTTGTAAAAAAGTGATTCGGTTCGTTTAGTTTGATAAAAAAAATATAGTTTTCATTTTTTTAGTTAGAAAGTAGTTCGGTTCGTTAATTTTTGGTGAAAAAGTGGTTCGGTTTATTTATTTTTGTTAAAAAAAATTAGTCTAGTTCATTTATTTTTGTTAAAAGGGGAAGGGGACTCAATGTGACCAATTATGAAAGTTCAAGAACTTAAAGTGACAATGTATATATATAGAAGTAAAATGTCAAATCTACCCTTAAAACTAAAACAATTAAGTAAAGGCAGGGACTCAATTGGTTCATTTTTAAAACCACAAGAACTCAACCGGTTCAAAAAAAATTTCGGAGACTCATTTTGCCTCTGTCCTAAAACCACAGGGACGCAAACAGTAATTTTCTCTTTAAAATATTGTATGAGTTAAACAAACGTAATTCATACATTAACTAAGTATGTTAAAAAAAGCAGTAACAAGCATATTAAAATTGACACTCTAATTTAGTAGTCATAACAATGTATTTAAAGATAGTCAATGTATTAACTATAATTTAAATATAGTTAATGCAATAACTATGATTTAAAAATATGTGTAATGGGTCATCTTATATAAGTTGGTCTTCAATGTGAATTTAAAATATAGAATTTTTTTAAATATCTAAATACATAACTGTTAAAATACTTAAAAGTGTTTTTAATGTACATAATTTGGTCAATATTCAAACCATGTTAATGTAAAAAAAAAATATATATGTTAATTGATTTCTTACACTTAATAAAATTTACCAAACAAATGTATTTGTTATTTGTATTTACAAATAGTTGAGAAATGTATAATCAAACACACTAAATGAAAATTGTTCAAATAGTATAATATTTTTACCACGATTAAAAGTTCAATCACATTATAAACACACATCAATCACATTCCAAATGCATATTAAATGCCTAATAACTCTCAAGTTAAGTCAAAATATCAATCATATAAAAAGTGAAGTACCAAATATTTGAATAAAAACTAAAAACTTCACCACTTGTTAGCCTTTTTCACCATCTTCAATCTTCATGCAAGGTGCCTCATAAGAAAAATAAAAACTTTTTAATATATAAATATATATACACTAACTTGTGTAGCCGACTTAATTATTAGTCTAAAATCGATAATAACCTATTAAAATCAACCATATCAACGCTTGCGAGCTAGTCAAGATTGGCTTGTGAAAAAGCTAAGCTAGCCCGAGCCTAAAAATAAGCTCGTTCGATAAACGAGCCCGAGCTTCATTTTCGAGCTCGAGCCGGCTCGCGCGCCAATCATTTTTATAATATATATATATATATATATATATATAGGGGTGTGATCAAGAGAAAACTCCTCTTAAACTAGAAAACTCCTACTAATATAGTTGATTTTAATAGATAATAGGCTAAAAAAAAGGAATGGGAAAAATAAAAGCGCTGGGTTTTTGTTTTTAATGAGGGAGGGTATTTTTGGAATTGACCAAAACACAATCGTTCTTTTCCCTCCTCTCTCTCAGTCACATAGACCCATTATCAAAAGTAATCTAGGGTTTCGATTCATGTCAATCAGTTGTTTAGATCGAACAAATCGGCTGCAAAATAAGCATGAGTCCGAAGAACAGTAACAGGTAAACGATTATAGTTGTTAATTTCACAAATTATGGATGTCTATTAGGCGTATCAAGCACAAACAGAGGCTACCGTATTCGATATGCTCTGTATTTTACTGATTTTGTCTAATCGGGTAACAATATAACGTCCTCGAACATTGAGTTATACATTGATTATAATTGAAAGTTATGAACGATGCACAAATTGATCAATTCTTGTATTTTACATAATTTTCCAAGTATTGCATATGTGTATTACTTATGGACTATGTGTTTATGCAGTTCTGATGCATTACATATATGTGGTTATGCCGTGGTACGTGTATATGCAGTGTTGATGTGTTACGTATATGCAATAATGATGCATCAGATTAATACAGTAAAGTATCTATTTTACTGCATATTTAGATTATGTTGCGTATATGTAGCGTTGAAAATGCTCGATAAATTGCTTGTGAGAAAGCAGAATTGGGTACTCAAACTGTACGTGTATATGCAGTGTTGATCTGTTACGTATATGCAATAATGATGCATTAGATTAATACAGTAAAGTATTTATTTTACTACATATTTAGATTATGTTGCGTATATGTAGCGTTGAAAGTGTATTATATGTATGCATTACTTTCAGCTACTAAAAGACGTATGGAATGTTTCAAGGTATTGTATTACATGTATGCACTTATCAGCTACTAAATTCATTTGGACTATGTGATGTTACATATATGTAATGCTATTGTCTGATGTATACATGTATGCATTTCTTCCATTTAATAGGAAAATGACATCTTCACAAAATGCAGGGTGATTGTTATGAGGCATATGGGCTGTTCTAAGGTATTGTATTACATATATAATATTATTGGCTGATGTATTATATATATGCGTTACTTTTGTTTTAATAGTCAAATGTCATTTTCACATAATGCGGTGTGTATGATGTTAGGCACATGGAATGTTTCAAGTGTAAGAGTGAAGTTTGCGAGTGTGGATTCATCGATGAAGATATTAGAAAGATCGAACAGTTAAATCTTCTATGAATATTCGATTTCGCGAGTTTTTTGCTTTCACATGTCAACGTATGCAAGCAATGGGTGATATAACATGCAAGAAAACACCGCCATGGAAAAATCCAACAATGGGACTAGTTAAAATGGTGTATTTTTAGTAGTTTATATTGTTTTTGTGTATGATGGAATTTGTGCATCGGTTGTTAGAGCATGTGAAATTTGAATATGAATGTTATAATATACTTACATGATGTTGTTAATTGACGTATGAATTTTGCATCCGACTATTACGGTTAAAACTCGTATCATATGTGCATAAATGCATGTGATGCATATATGTTATTATACAAACATATAATTTTACATTATGGGGTGCTAATATACAATGTCAAAAATGCATTTAGTACAAATGTACAGTACATATATGCAATACAACCATACATTACATATTTGTAATACAAGCGTATAATGTTGAAGGAATGTTATATATTATGGAGTGTGCATATACAGTGTTTAAAAAGAAAGTAAAACAACCAATAGACGTATGTGATACAAATATATAATACATATATGCAATACAAACATAATGACCAGAGCATTCATAACCAAATGTATCAGTCTATTACAAATACCTAAACACACACAAATAGTCCTTGCCGAGAACTCAACCATATCTAATTCTTGCTTGTTTCATTAAGTTAATATGTTTTCTCCAATGTATGATTTCTATGTACGTTTGTCTCAGAAAAAATTATCCTCCACTTTGTACTTCCAAATCTTCCCTTATGCTTAAGTTTTCCTTTGTCCAAACTTTAAGAGTCCCAATGCATGATCGACGTTTACTTCGAGCACACAATGCTATCTCTGTCAACACATAGAATATATTGTTAAAATATGGTAATCAATAGCAATAGTACTGGTAAATAGGAACCAGGTCGTGACTAATCAACACTGACTTGTACAAACGGTTAAACATATACGAACATATCAAAATCTCACAAACAGATCATCAACATGACGGTTTGCAGCACACAACCACTACACTATAACGAAAGAAAGAATTGGTCAACAAGATGAACTTCAAACTTGAACAGAGATTGACAGCAGAAACCCTAGATCTATAAACACGAAAGGGAAAAAATGATAAAATGACCAAAAAGAACTGACAAGCTTTACACTAACTACTTATTTAACTACAATCTCAAATATTACCTGACCTGTGTATTTCCCAGAGTAATATAAAAAAGTTAACGACCAGGCCTTCGACTAATCTGCAAGTCCCTGATGTATCCAAATTCATCTGTTTCTATAAGCCCATTCATCAGCACACTCTTACAAGTTCATCTATCAGCCCATTACATGCTCCACTCTAGTCAAGTAGCATAAGCCTATGAAAGAAACTAGAGAAAAAAACAATTATTAGAAAATAATAACGGTAGTGTATACACGCAATACTCAATATTAAACATTTTGTACTTATGCAATACTCAAAACTCAGCATTAGATATATGTTATACCCTGTATGACTCATATATGACAATTTATTATTGCATATCAGGGTATTTTTATTATTATTATTATTATTACATATATGTAATACTAACAGTATTACACATATGCAATACTATAGTATTACACATATGCAGTACTTTGTATATTACATATATGCAGCATATAGTAAGATTTTATCATGTTGATCAAACCTACCAGATTACAATAGAATACCACTAGAATTGTTGGATATTGAATCAAGATCAACAATGAACTCAGTCGGGCATACCAATCAATCAAACTAGGTTCCCTGATTCCGGATTTATGTAGAACTCTCAGGTGAAGCAACACCTTATCAATTTAACAGTTATATGAGTGCAAATCAACAAAGGAAAAAGGAATTAGCAGGGAAGATAACAAACAAATCAGAAATACCTTCAATTGCTATCTTAAACGATTAAAATCATGTTGAATTGGGTTTCAATAGAAATCGAGATGTAACGACGCACGAGTAGGGAATCGATCTTCAATAATTAGGGTTCATAATCATCGAGTATGATGCGTTTTATGATCTGTTTGTTGAAACCATTGCTAATGGTTAGGGTTTCGTCAGAACAGGGTAAGTTGGGATTTCAATGAACAGGGGAAGCCATCTATGTGTATCCAGATCTATTGAAAAGCAAAAATTACAACTATAACCTTGTAGTTAGAAGTTTTTTAGTTTTCTCCCTAGCATGGAGTTTTCTCTTGATCCTTCCCCTATATATATACTCTAAATGGTTCCTATATGAAAATCCCTAACTGGTTCCTTTCATTGGTTACATTTGGAAAGTAACAGGTTTCTCCAACATCGGTTATTAACCGGTTCGGTTAACTGGTTAGGATTTGCACCTCGAGTTACAAACAAATCGCATAAAACATATTACCATCATTATTTCGTGAAGATGATACTTGGTTAACCAATGAAATTGTACCCGGCACCTAAATCATATAAATGAGAAAAATGTTAATACATAGATATGTAACCATGAAAAGAATAAACAATAGCTTATGAATGTGAGTACCTTTATGTTCATATCGCTAAGAACCAAAGACAAGTTTGCATTGGGAATATGTTCTTGAATGATGTTCAACATAACTATTAAAGCAACACACTTTTTTCACATGCCATTCAATTAGACCCTTCACTCTCCAAGTGTATAAGCTTTCATTTTTACAATTTTCCATTCATGAATGTTAAAATGAAAAATATGTTGTTGGTGGAAATTGAACACACTACATTGCTTTTAGAATGTTTGGGATTGAGTTTGATAAATGCTTATTGGCTTATTGGTGTTTTCAAAAAACCAATAAGTTAAAAATGTATTTGGCAATCACAAAAATCTTTCTTATTTTAGTTTAAAAGGGTTAAAAAGCAGTTTTCCAAAAGTCTCAAATCCTGACTTTTCAAAATGGCTTTTTGAAAAAGCCAATAAGCATTTTTCAAACTCAATCTCAAACATGCTCTTAAAATGTTTATGGCTTAGCAACTCAACAATGATGAATTGATGTTAGTCTTCTCTTTTTCTTAATTGGTATAGATTCACAATCTTCCATTTTATTAATTTTAAAATACAAATACAAATTCTTACTGTTGGGACCAGGATCTTTGATCCTCGGAAATCAAGTATCATTAGCAACAATCAGCGGGACTAAGGATCCTTTGTGGTTCAAGGATCCTCAACAGTCAATTTCAGTCATATTCTAATCTATTTTTTGCAGGTATAACACGTGCTCAGCATAATTCCTACTATTACGGACGAAGTGTTTTACTCAGTCTTCCCTTCTCGTCCACGCTTCAAAAACGTTCAAGTTGAAGAAGTAAACAAACGTGGCCGGGATTATAGCATAAGTAGTTACTAGCCGTTATAACTTACTTGTATATATATATTGAACCTTAGCTGATCAAACACAATACACAACACTTAAGCACACTTAGAACTCTTAGTGTAAACACCCTGTAATCACGATCAGCTATTGTTCCACCATTTGTAATCTATTTAAGCTCAATATAATTGGTAGTGATAGTTTTCACTACCCGAGGTTTTTGTGTCGGCGGGATACTAGTTACCAAGGGCTTTTCCTCGTATAAATCTTTGTGTTCATTACCTATAATCGTTACTTTTGGTTATTCTGTTCATTTTTGCACCAATCCTCACATACGAATTTGGTTCATTGATCCTTAGCCCGATTTTTAACCAAAACAATTTGGCGCCCACCGTGGGGCCAGTGGTGCTTTGATCCCAAAAATTCTTACTTTTACTCAATCCCTACACTCAAAGTTGTAACTCAATGGCCTCTCAAGGAAAAGCCGTTTCTACAACCACTGCACCAAGTGTCCCGGCTCAAGTAACCTTACCATCGCTACCTGGCACTACGAAGCCACAAAAGCCAGTAGCTGTTACTCAGAAGAAGGAGACTGCCGTTTTCTACGGATCGAAATCCACTACTGTCTCCCAAACGGTAACCGCTAACAATGATGTCTCTGTTTTTTGTTCACAGATGAGGAGCTATATGGAGCAGCAGAACAAGACTAATCAGAGGATCCTCTACGAAATCGAGGAAATAAAGAGGACAAAGAAGGCCGCTGAAAACACAAGCCCCATTATGCCGAGGATGCTTGATTTCAGCACTCCGGATTTCCCGGGCCAAAGGTGCCCAGCATCCACGTATCCTCAGCAAGGATCCTCGGACCTCTCCCAAAGAAAATTCTCTGATCAATATTCGCAAGGATCCTCCTTCCTTCAACAAGGATCTTTGGGTCAACCTTTAAGACCCTTCAATCACCATTTTCAAGGATCCTCAGCATGCCAACCCGAACCCTTAGGATTCCGTCAAGGATCCTCCAACCAACAACTTCAAGGATCCTCAGTCTTTCAACCAGGATCCTTGGGTTTCCAAACAGAATCCATCATCCATCAGCGTCCAAAATCCTACTATCCTTATGGAAAAGAGCCCCTTAAGGAACCCCGATCCAAGCCATTGGAGGTCCATGAAGGCGATTTCATACCCATGCAAACTACTGCTCCTGCTGGACCAACTGCTGATGCCGAAACAATATATCTCGGACGCAGCTATGGAGCTAGATCTTTTGATCACGTAAAAGGTAACCTTTATGATAATCCGTCTTTTGGCACTAACCATACTAATATGCAGGATACTGGGATCAACCAAACCATAGCCCGTGAGCTACAGAAGCTCAAGGATATGATATCGAGTGTGCCTGGAGTCGTCAAACCTATCCCCGAAGTACCTACAGGGAGCCACAACATATCCAGGTTTGCTCCACCAATTTGCGATGCCGAGATACCGAAACGCTTCACTGCTGGGGTATGAAACTATATGACGGATCCACGGATCCTGAGGAACATGTAGCCTTATATCGCGAAAGGATGGAAATTAATCCAATCCCAGATAGATTGAAGGAAGCCTGCTTATGTAAAGTCTTTGGCTCGACCCTCACTGGATCCGCCCTTAAATGGCTGCTAAGTCTTCCTCCTTATTCTATTACTTCGTTCTCTCATTTAATCAATCTATTTAATAGTCAATTTTCATGCAGTATATCTTTTGAAAAATTAACTAGTGATTTATATAGAGTTGTCCAACCTCGTGAGGAACCTCTTAGGCAGTTCCTTACAAGGTTTGGAAGAGAGGCTTTGGAAATTCCAAATTTGGATGTCCCGACAGCTGTTGAGGCATTCAAAATGGGGTTACAAAAGGACTCTCCATTTTATCAAGATCTTGTGATGACCCCTTGCAGGAATTTAGATGAAGTGCGAAACATAGCTTTAAGATTCATCAGGTTGGAGGAGGATCAAAGAATACAAGATCAACTAAGCACTCCGGTGAAAAAGGAGTCTCAAGACAAGAAGCAAGGACCCTACTTCAAGAACAGCAACTCTAAGCCATACAATAGACCAAATGGCCCGAAGATCAATACTGTAGAAGAGGAGGAGGACGATGAAGATTGTCCAAGAATATCTGATTATTGCTTCTCGGTAGATGTGGGAGGAGTGATGCTTGCTGTTAGGAACTTGGGCGACAAAGCAAGATGGCCAAGAAAAAATGAGAAGGCACCGCTCCCCAAAGACAAATCAAAATGGTATGCCTTTCACGAAGACTTTGGCCATATGACAGAAGATTGCATAGCCTTGAGAAAGGAGATAAGCTACCTCCTCAGCAAGGGTCACCTTAAGGAACTGTTCGGAAGAAAAAAGCCCATGAATCAGGATCCTGAACCAGTTCTGGAAAAGGCTACTCCACCTCCCCCAGATGCTCAAGTTATCAACATAATCTCTGGAGGATCCGATATATGCGGAACTTCCTACTCGGCTGCAAAGAAGTACGCCAAAGAGTGCAAACTGGAGAGTAGTGAGAGGCCGATCAAGACTTCTACAACAGCCGAGCAAAGAATTATCTCCTTTGATGAGGATGATCGAGTCAATGTCCAGGATCCTCATCATGACGGTTTAGTCATTACTTTGTTTATTTCTAACCATTATGTACGCAGGATACTTATTGATGGAGGAAGTTCAGTTAACATCATCCAACTAGAAGTCCTTCGAAGGATGAATATCCCTGAGGCGGAAATTGTCCCACGACCCTCAGTCCTTGTAGGATTCAGTGGGGAAACAAAGAATACATTGGGGGATATCAAACTACCCATATATATAGAGGGAGTAAATTCTATTCAAAAATTTTGTGTTATCAATTCTTTGTCTTATTGCAATGTTATTCTTGGCAGGCCATGGATATACGAGATGAAGGCGGTCCCCTCCACTTACCATCAATGCGTGAAGCTACCTACCCCATGGGGAATAGCGAAGATCGAAAGTGATCACCAATACGCTAAGGATTGCTACACTTCCTCAATGAAGTCTACAAAAAAGTTGAGGGAAGCATAGCAATCACAGAAAACAAGGAGAAATTTCATGGAAACTGGGGAACAAGACTCTAAAGAAGTGGTCTTGTATCCTAAGGATCCTAACGGCAAAGTCCTAATAGGCATTGAAATACACGAATCTATTGAGAAGGATCTAGTATCCTTCCTAAAACGAAGAAAGTCAACCTTTGCCTGGAAGCACGAAGACATGACAGGTATTTCTAAAGATGTTATAACCCATAAACTTGGCATTGATCCCTCTTTCAGGCCCATTCATCAAAAAAGAAGGAAATTTGCACCAGAGAGAAATGCGATCATTCAAGAAGAGGTACATAAACTACTAAAGGCAGGTATGATTAGAGAAGTAAAATATCCAAAATGGTTAGCCAATGTGGTTGTAGTTCAAAAGAAAAATGAAATTGGAGGGTATGTGTCGACTTTACTGACTTAAATAAGGCATGTCCCAAGGATCCTTTCCCTCTTCCCCAAATTGACTCCATGGTGGATGCTACCGCAGGGCATGAAATATTGACCTTTATGGATGCTTCCTCAGGATTTCAACAAATCCAGATGGAACCATCTGATCAAGAGGATACAGCGTTTATAACCCCTACGGGCATATACTGTTATATTGCTATGTCGTTTGGTCTTAGAAATGCAGGTGCTACATATCAAGACTAGTCAATATGATGTTCAAAGAGCAGTTGGGAGATACCATGGAAGTCTACATCGATGACATGGTGGTGAAATCAAAGAGGGCAGAGGATCACCTTAAAGATCTGGAAGTAGCATTTGACATCCTCGACAAATACAACATGAAGCTAAACCCGACTAAATGTGTATTTGGTGTCAAAGCCGGAAAATTCTTAGGATATTTGGTAACCAAAAGGGGGATAGAGGCGAGTCCAGAGAAAATCGAAGCCATCTTAAACCTCAGATCCCCAACAAATGTCAAAGAGGTACAAAGATTAACGGGAAGGGTAGCAGCACTTAACAGATTCATATCAAAGTCCTCGGAAAGATGAAAAGATTTTTATGACATCCTGAGGAAAAACAAGAAATTTGAATGGACGGAGAAACATGAAGCCGCTCTTACCGCTCTGAAGGATTATTTATCCTTAGCACCAGATTTGATGAAACCTTTAGATGGAGAACCATTGATCCTCTATCTAGCCGTTTCCCTTACCGCCTTGAGTGCAGTCTTGGTAAAAGATCACGAAGGTAATCAACATCCCATTTATTATGTAAGTAAAAGTCTCCTCGATGCCGAGTCCAGGTTCTCTCATCTAGAAAAACTTATTCTTGCTTAGATTATGGCCTCAACTAAGTTAAGACATTACTTTGAAACACATAGTATTATTGTTAAAACCAATTATCCCATAAAAAATGTCCTTAGAAAACCAGAAATGTCGGGTAGAATGGCCAAGTGGGCTGTAAAATTAAGTGCATATGATATTCAATATAAACCCAGAAATGCAATTAAGTCGCAGGCACTAGCAGACTTTGTGGCTGATTTCAGTAGTGACATAGAAGAACAAGCCAATCTTGAAATTCAACAGCTTGAAGAGGCCAAGGATCCTTGGACACTCTTCACTTATGGAGCCTCAATGTCAAAGGAACAGGATTGGGAATACTACTGAAATCGCCACAGGGGGACGAACTACCCCATTCGATAGCTTGTGAATTCCAAGCCACTAACAACAAGGCAGAATATGAGGCACTTATCGCAGGTATTCAACTAGCCAAATGTATGAAAATCAAGTATCTTCAAATTTTTGTAGATTCATTGTTAATTGCTAATCACTTTAATGGCTCATACGCAGTCAAAGGTGAGAAACTAATTAAATATTTAGATAGAGTAAAGGATCTTGCAGGATCCTTCGATTATTGTACAATTACGCAGGTACCAAGAGAAGAAAATGTTGGGGCCGACTCCCTAGCAAACCTGGCTTCGGTTTTGAAGCTCCCAGAGAACATAAAAATTCCTGTCATCCACGTCCTATCCCCTGCAATTGAGGAATACCAAGAAATGGAGATAGACGGTAGCCTACACACGGATCCTAAGGATCATTTTCTTGATCATTCATCCTGGATCCTTCCGATATTGAAGTATATTCAAAATGGAGAAATCCCGAAAGAAGAGAACTCCAAAGCCTTTAGGGCCAAGGTATCACAATATACTATTATACATAATATGCTATATAAGAAATCCCTTGCAGGTCCATATTTAAGATGCATCGAAGGATCCGAGATCCAAGAAGTACTGAAGGATTTCCATGAAGGAGATTGTGGCAACCATACAGAGGGCAGAGCATTATTCTCAAGGATTCTAAGAACTGGATACTTCTGGCCTACAATGAAGAAGGATGCTATGGAATATTCTAGGAAGTGCGATGCTTGTCAGAGGCATGGAAATATTCTACATCAACCGGCAGAACCCTTATACCCTATTGTCTCTTCGTGGCCATTCATGAAATGGGGAATGGACATAGTGGGTAAACTCCCTACAGCTCCAGGAGGAAAAGTCTTCATGTTAGCAATGACAGACTACTTCTCTAAATGGATCGAAGCCGAGGCTTTCCCTCAAGTTAGGGAAAAGGAAGTTATATCCTTTATCAAACGTAACATTATAACTAGATTTGGAATTCCTTCCGAAATTATTTGTGTTAATGGTTCCCAATTTATTGGGAAAAGAACTACTAACTTTTGTGACAGCTGGGGAATCAAGATGATCACTTCAACACCAGTCCATCCACAAGCAAACGGCCAAGCAGAATCAAGCAACAAAGTCATCATCAACAACCTAAAGAAAAAGCTTGGAGCAAAGAAAGGCAAATGGGCTGAGGAACTACCCTATGTGCTCTGGGCAGATAGGACAACTCCGAAGAATGCCACGAGACAGACGCCATTCTCATTAGTCTTTGGAGTTGAGGCAGTGATCCCCACTAAAATGGTATACCCAACAGCCAGAACAAGCATCCTTGATCCTCAAAGAAATGACGAGAATCTTATCCAAGATCTAGATACTGTGGAAGAACTTAGAGATCAAGCAAGATTTAGGATGGCAGCTTACCAACAAAAGATGGTAGGTGCTTACAACATGAATATTAGAATTAGAAGATTTGAGGTTGGAGACTTAGTCCTTCGAAAGGCGTTCCAAAACACTACTAATCCATCTGACGGGAAGCTGGCACCCGAATGGGAGGGTCCTTATCTAATTGAAGCCGAAGCAGGAAAGGGGGCATATCGTTTGGTGAATATGGAAGGTGACATGCTCCCAAGGGCTTGGAATGCAATTCATCTAAAGAAGTATTTTTATTAATCAGGATCCTAGATCCTAATTCAATTGCTTTAATCCGATAAATGGAAAAATTTTACTTTATATTGATTTTCACATTATATTCTTGCCTTGTCAAATGTGTCAAGTTGCAGAAATCACGAGCAATAGGGCCCTCAAGTGGAAAAAACGGGTTGGCCAACTCTCTCCTAAGTTTAATCGGCCTTGTCGCCAGGTTTCTAAGGTCTTCACCTTATCTCCCGAATTAGGGTTTCTACACCCTCGCCTGGAGCGCACGATTATCCAGGTATGATTGGAGGCTGTGGGACCAGTGCACTATACGTGGCTGACAATTTCATGGCTAAAAATCATATCTTGGATCCTACGAATTAAATGGTAGACGTACCATATACACAAGTTAAGGTCAACGCCGGGTTAGGCTTGTCACCGCGCTAAATTGGGCCAACGCCAAGGATCGGCTTGTCTTCAACGCCGGGTTAGGCTCGTCATCATTGCCCATTACACCAGCTACTCCTTAGCCGCATCACCTTCACCATCACCCACCTCCTTGACCTCCAACACGTCATCTTTGACTCCACTCGTTCCAGCATCCTCGATCCTCTTTGCAGCCCCTGCATCCTCGCTCTCTTCGCCAAAACCAGCTAAGGCCTTCTCCCACATAGCCACATTCCAAGAGGACCTGTCAAAGTTAGGATCCTCAGCTTCGGCGGCCATCTTTATCCTAGCCGTTAATACCGCTTTGCTGGCCCACACCTTAGCCTGTTCGGTAACCTTGACCACTTGTTCTTGAGCCCGGATGTCTGCAAGAACCAGCTTATCCTCTAGGGTCCCCTTTTCAGTCTGCAACTCCATGATCAGCTTGTCCTTCAAGGATATCCCAGCATGGTATTTGGCGAGTTCCCTCTCCGTGCTGGCCACATTTTCATCATACAAAGCCTTGAAGTTGGCCACTGCCTACAAGACGTATGCGACTTAAAGACACAATTGAAATGTAGATGGCTAAGGGTAAAGGATCCTTACTTCCGAGAGATGGTCAAAGATGTTCTGGGCACTGTGGACTTCCACGTCAGGGTCCCTCTTTCTCTTCATGTTGGCCTTGGAGCGGGTAGTCATAGGTTTTGGAGGAGCAAGGCTGGAACCTTTCATAGGTCTTTTCTCAGAGGAACGGGAAGAGATGAGGCTGTCAACGTCTTCCAATTGGAATTGACCCAACAAGTTCTTGAACATTTTGGATGATGATTTTTGTGCACCTGTCCGAAAAAAGATAAGTTTTCTATAGTTCAATGCTTTTCTTTATTTTTATCAGTAATAAATAAATTTATTCTCACTCACTTGACATTGTTTCCGAGGAACTGGCGATCCTTTCGTCTGAATCGTTCACTTTTTCAATAGCAGCCTTGAATGTCCTGTCGAAAGGATCCAATGACAGGAATACCTTCGCCTTCTAAATACCCTCCTGGTCGGTGGCGAGTTCTGAGAAGTTGGACACTGCATAAGAAACAACAAACCCACAGTTAGCCAATTAGAAATACTAGGATCCTCTATCCTCAGGATCCACTACCCTACCCTTCAGGATCCAGCGAGTCGGTAACAAATTCCCCTTTGGAATACTGTCTCTTAGAACGAAAAAGAACTAGTTCCTCCAACTTTGATTATTGTGGGTAGTCTTATTGATTGGTAGAGGCTGAAAAGGTTTGCTTTTGAAGAGAAACCTGCTGGAACCATGGGTAACGAGGCTGTAGAGGTGAGAAAGGGCTGGTAGATTGAAATCTAAATCCTATTCTACAATCAACCTCTCGAGTGTATGCAAAGTCCTCCACATCATCGGCATCGCCTGGATATAGCTGAGGCCGGTGAAGCAGAAGAAAGTAGAGGTCAGGTCAGGGAACGGATAAGAGAATCCAAGAAGAAATGGGAGTGCGGGAAAGCAGACCCAGTCAGAAGAAACGCAGTCTCTCTTTAATCGAGGATCATACGCTCTGAATACTGTTCCTTCGGGGAAGCAGTTGGAGATTCTCTGGATTTCTTCATTGGTGAATTTACATATCTCTGAAACCGGGTCTTTGAGAAGATGTTGACTTTGAAGAACAGGACCTATGTCCTTAGGGTTCAAACTAAAGGACGCTTTCTGGTTCCTTTTGGGCATTGTAACGAAGGGATGAGGAAAAGCAGAAGAAAGAAGAGTAAGAAAGAAGAATACCTGAGGATCGTTATCGCCGGAATAAGTGGGTGGATATGATAAAGAAGAAGTTATAAGGGTTGAAAACCTATTTATTAGGGATAATGATGCGTTTGCAGGCGACGGTCACGTCGCTTTATCGCTAACGGTCCGATTCAAATATGTATTGAGATAAACATAACAGTTGTACCCCATTCACACCTATCATGTTTGGGGGCAATTGTTGGGACCAGGATCATTGATCCTCGGAAATCAAGTATCATTAGCAACAATCAGCGGGACTAAGGATCCTTTGTGGTTCAAGGATCCTCAACAGTCATTTTCAGTCATATTCTAATCTATTTTTTGCAGGTATAACACGTGCTCACCGGAATTCCTACTATTACGGACGAAGTATTTTACTCAGTCTTCCCTTCTCGTCCACGCTTCAAAAATGTTCAAGTTGAAGAAGTAAACAAACGTGGTCGGGATTATAGCATAAGTAGTTACTAGCCGTTATAACTTACTTGTATATATATATTGAACCTTAGCTGATCAAACACAATACACAACACTTAAGCATACTTAGAACTCTTAGAGTAAACACCCTGTAATCACGATCAGCTATTGTTCCACCATTTGTAATCTATTTAAGCTCAATATAATTGGTAGTGATAATTTTCACTACCCGAGGTTTTTGTGCCGGCGGGATACTAGTTACCAAGGGCTTTTCCTCGTATAAATCTTTGTGTTCATTACCTATAATCGTTACTTTGGTTATTCTGTTCATTTTTGCACCAATCCTCACATACGAATTTGGTTTATTGATCCTTAGCCCGATTTTTAACCAAAACACTTACTAATCTATGTATTTTAAGAGATTATTTATATTTTATGAATTCATAAGATATGTTAATATGTATATTATTAAATTTAACTTTTTTATTTTACTTTTAAACACCCGTATATCACACGGACTCTATCCTAGTTTAGGTATATTCAAAGCCATAATATAAACTTTATTTCTATGGAAATGTTAAAAATAGACAAATCAAAATTCTTAATTAATAGTTTCGGGTTGTTATGTCTAAGGGTAAAGTTAAAAGGGGTATTTACATATACCCCCTTGCTAAGTTCCATTATCACATATATCCCCAATGGACATAGAGGTTGATGAGCGGTTGAAGTACATCAAGCAGCCAGTTGAAATCGTTGACAGAAAGGACAAACAACTCCGTCACAAGGTCATTCCATTAGTAAAGGTGATTTGAAAACACCGTAAAGGATCTGATGCAACATAGGAAACGGAGGAAGAAATGCGTAAGTTCTACCCTCAATTGTTTATGTAATAGATAGGTTTCGGGGACGAAACATTTTTAAGGAAGGAAGACTTGTAACGTCCTCATTTTGAGACTTATTAAAATTAAATAATACGAGTTTATTTTAATCTTGTGTCGTGTAACGCCAGTTAGTTTAATTAAATAATAATAGTAGGAAAGGATAAGGTTAACATGGATATTGGACTTGAAAATAATTATAGGCCTAAAAGCCTTTGGGTTTGTCCTATTTAAAACCCTGAAACCCTAATCCCCATCTTTATCCTCATCATTTCCCAATCATCAAGACACACACACCATACACACATTCCATCCTTTCACTCCTCCAAGATTTTAAAAGATTAGTTTAAGATTTCAAATAAGCAAGATCTAAGCAAATCCGTAAGGTATGAGTGTACTAGAATCGTCTATGTTCATTCTCATCTTGTTTCCATTTCTTTTAGATCTAGTAATAAATGAATGAACCTTGAAAGTTTGAAACAAAACGAACTTTTGAAACCGACATAAATGAACCCGAATCAAACGAACTCTAATCGAACCAAACAAATAAGTTAAGGTTCGGTTTAAAGATTTGGCAATAGGAACATTCATTAATGTTGGAATTCGGTTGAGCAACACAAGGTAACAAACGCATATAATGATAAAACCCGATTCGGATTTGGGTCAAGAAAAGCTGGTGAACAGTTCATTCCACAGGTTCGAGTGGATAACGTGAAAACATAGAACCGGATCCCAATGGCTCGGCCAAAGCTAAGGAACTCAAGCCATGATAAGACTCAAACCAAAAAGGCTGACATGAAACCCAGATCGGCTCAAGTTGCAGGTGAATCAGGTCCAGATGCGACTGAACCCGTATGTGACTCGTTTGAGAAAATCCATTCGCGCAACTCGTTTCTCGTGCGATTAGAACGCATGAGACTAAAACTCATGCGAATCAAACCCGTGCGACTCGTTTCTCGTGTGATTAGGACTCGTGCGACTCGTTCTTGTGCGATTGGGTCTTGTGCGACCCATTTCTATGCGAGTTGATTAGAATAGGCTCGGCTCAATCCTGTGTTCTACTGTGTTGTCGCCATTGTTGCCGGAAGTAGGGGAGCCAGAGGTGACCGGAAAATAAGAAAGGGGAAGAAGGAAAAGTAAGGGGAGGGTCTTGGGGCCGGTTATATAGTAGGATAGGGGGAGGGTGTTTTGGTAATTTGTTATTAATAATTAAACTATAATAATAATAATAATAATAATAATAAAACTTTAAAAATAATAAAAAGTATGATAAGGAAACGAGGACTTAATCGAGACCCGAACTCGAGACCCGACTCATTTAACAACCCGTGACCCGTCTCAAATAAAAGAGTGGGAGTGGAATGTGAACCGATTACGAGAACCAACCCGTTAATAAAGGAATTTATTAACGAATGATAACTTATATATATATATATATAGGGGATGGATATTTTCAGAACCATGGTGAGTTTTAAGAATTTAAGAACTTCAATTCTAGGCCACACATTTAATTAAATGGATTGGAATATGTGGTTGAGATTAAATCAGGCAAAAAAGTCAAAGTAGGAGAGAGATTAAATATGTAAGTGGTTACACTAACTTTTACGTCCGTTACACATGTGTAAAACGTTGACTCGGTGCGTAAAAATTTGTGTAATTTTTTTACGTGTATGTAACTTACATATATTACACATGTGTAAAAAAATCGAAAAAAGAAATCGATACACTGAGTTCTTTCGAGTTCTTAAAACTCAAAGGGGTTCTTAATTGAAATCTTCCCTCTATATATATATATATATAGGATTAATATCATTTGAGAACTCTTAAATTATTTAAGAACTTGAAGGAACTCTTAATAACTAACGTTTTTTGTAAAAACTTTTGTAGGTTAATGTTATTTAAGTATAGTTTCATCACTTTTGACATCTATATTTACAATTACAATTATGAAAATTAGTTATTTTACGCATATCTATGTTTTTTTTACACATATGTAAATTTTTATCACATAAATTTTACACATGTGTAACTTGTGATTTATATATGTAATCAAAATTTTTTTTAAAAATATGATAAAACAAGTCTCAAATAATGTTAATATATAAAAAAGTTAAAAAAAATATTTGATTTTTAAGAGTTTCTAAAAATTTTTAAGTTTTTTTGAGTTCTCAAATGAAACTAATCATATATATATATATATATATATATAAACCATTTTAGATGAACAATATGGTAATTTACACACATACAAGGAGACACTATGGTTTCTCATCGTCGGCGACTTAATATAGCGGTTTCAAGCGACTTTAACCTCACTCAGACTACCTTAATTGCTCCATTCATATTCACTCATTGATATTAATCTTTTCCAATTTGCCGTTACAAGTCTTCTACTTTATCCTTAAATGTTAATTTTGTTGGTATTCTCAATTTGGTTGAATCCATTTGTTCCCCATTACGGTTGGAGACGAGTCGCCCGTCTCCGCCATTGTTGCTGCTTTGGTTCTTCAAGACTCTTAATCTCAAGGTCATCAATTCCTTTTCACACTTCTCAAACCTTTACCATGCGATCCAGTGACATCGTCAGTTCAATGGAATGCAAAAGGTAATCTTCGTTTGTATCTATAGTCTATACAGGGTCGATTTATGTTGAACAAATTGAATATATGACATCAACATTATGCATTAATCTGTAATCATGTTCATTCAACTTATTTTTAATTTTTTTATTTGTTTAGAATATGCAAATTGAATTTCTATTATATTCATGAACCATGCTTATCATTTTGGAAACTCTAATAGAGACTACAGATTTTAAAAAGTCGGCGGAGGGTTTTATATGTCCCATTTTGGGGGTTTGATGATTCGGCCAATTTTGTGGAACTTTGAACCGCTCGTGTAAACTGAACCAAACTGGCCATTTCACCTTTTTAAATTTCTATTTTTTCATTTTTAGATCATGAAATTACTCATATGTATTATATTCATGAACCGTATTTATCGTTTTTAGATTGTGCAGTTCTTTCAGTTTTAGAGAAGCGGCGGTCTTGAAGGCACTATCGATTAAGGTAACATGCTTGATTACTTCCATCTTCATTTCACACCAACAATTTGCGTCATAATTTAGAGTTTTTGAACAGACTGATTCAAAATACAAAGGCTTTCGATTTTGAACACATAATTAGTCCTGGAAATTAACAAACAAGCATTAAAGCAAAAACTGATTTTGTTTCATTACAACTATCATGTTCTGTGCTATACATGATCTTGTTTCTTAAAGCTTTATTATCTGTATATGCGTATCAAGATGTCAAGAAGCAGGCTACTCTGGCGATTACAAACCTACGCGAATGGTGCGTCATGGATATGGTATACTTATTATTTAACATTTGGATTTTAAGCTACGATGCCTATCTCTTATTAATGATTTATCATTAATAATATTATTATATGTTTTAGGTGGTGACCATCACTACCAAATGGCCATGGAAGATGAAGTTTATGTGCATTGTTGTGTCACTCGGACAAAGTTGAAGTCTAATTGGTAACGGCGGGTCCATCAGAAGAGCAAGTAACGTTGCCAAAATGAGATGACTGGATAACGGGCCAAAGCGGTTTCATGTTTGTTCGTGTAGGTACAAAGGGATCACTGGACAACAATGGCTTGTTTTCAGGTACGATCTTAATCCTAAAATTTATTTATAAATAATAATAATTTCATATCTGATATAAAAGCTTCTAATATCAAGGGGGCGTTACCATTGAGATTAGTGGGCAACTCAATATGGGTAACACATCTCATATGGGGAGGAAATTAATGATCATAAAGTATTCAAATGTGAACAACGCAGGTGTGTGGTTTTGCAGATGCATCAAAGGGAAAACACAAAGGCTGCAGTTAATACCAAAAAACTCGTTTGCATAAGTCAGCACAGGGGATGAAAAACCAATTGATTTCTTACAAAGCATATTTGGTATTTCTTTAATATTACTTCTAATGTTTTTGTTTTATGAGTCATTTTATTAACTTACATAGTCACACTGTTATTGTGATACTGCAGAGGGTTTCATAGCAGGACGTAGCCGGAGTTGTTGAAACAGCTTTATATCCAACTGATACCATAAAGACCAGACTGAAGGTAGGTTTTATGTTTTTGTATTATTGTATCAGTTAATTACAATTTAGTTTAGATTGTGTAATTAATAAAATAATTTTATCAACATTATATATTCTGCAGGCTGCATGTGGCGGACGAAAGATTTTCCTCCGGGGACTATATTCAGAGTTGGCAAGATGTCTTGTTGGTGTATTACCGTAAGGATAAATTGACTTTTAAAAGTAATGATTGTATATATTATTCTGTTATATATTAATCCTTTTTGTCAATTTTGTATGTAGAGCTTCTGCTATATATTAAAGATTGTATATTATTCCTTTTGTCATATTACCTTTTGTCACATTATTCTGTTATATATTAAAGATTGTATATATTATTCTGTTATATATGTAGGCGTTTATGAACCTGCAGAAAAGAAATTACTGAAGATACTTGCTGTTGCAAATTTGGTAAGTTTGATTTCATATAATCTCATTTCATCAATTGTTTTATTGCTTTTTTTCTTAATATTTTAAAGTTATGAAATGTTTTGTAGATTGCAGATTTGTAGGTGTAATTGGAGTGGGTGCATTTCTTGTACGCGTTCCAACAGAGGTAGAAATATTGTGTTTAGCTAATGTATTAGTTGTGATTGCAAAATCTGTACTACTAAAATGAAAATATAGTTTATTTGGCATATAACGGTGTAAGACACTGATGTATTGTGCATGAGTCTATCGATGGGCCTATATTCCTGTAATATTCCTTGAATCCATGAACTATTGCAATATGAGCTATATATATATAATATATATATATGTATGTATGTATGCAGTTTCTTTCAGTTACTCGAACTTTGATAGCCAAGAGGTTTCTATGAATGTCAATTGAGCTGGAAATAAAAAGCAAGGTGAAGCATTCAAGTCTAACTCCACAACAGAGATTGTCCCTACTCAAATGAAGTAGTTGCCATTCCCAAATGAGTAAGTTAAAGTACCATATGCACATTGAGATGAGATCTTTGTTTATTAAATTTATTGTTGCAAATCTACCTATATATTACAACTTTCCACATCATTCAATTAGATCCTCCACATAGGATGCCAAGTATACATATTTCTATTTTTACAATTTCCCCTTCATGAATAATAAAATGAAAAATATTTGTCTTACCAACTCAACTAGGATAAATTGATGTTAGCTTTCTCTTTTTCTTAATTGGTATAATTTCACAACTTTCTATTTTGTTTTATCACCCGTGTATCACACGTGCTCTATCATAGTAACTTATAATGATAAATTTGTATGTTTGCTTATATGCGCAAATTCTTATATAGTTTTCATCCATAAATAAATCTTTATTATCCTTATATGCGTATCAAGATGTCAAGAATCACAATTCATCAAAATTAATTTGTATACTAGTTTATATTATATATACTTATCTGGCTCTTGACTATGGTTTGACTGATCCAATTGGTCTCATGGATATACCGACATATATGTCATCGCCCAACACCTTAATACAAACCCGCCGCAACGCGCAGGCACTTACGCTAGTATATATATAAGTATGAATGGGAGAACTTAAAAATAAAGTTAAGAATGTAAATGAATAGTAATGAAATAATATGATAATAAATATATATGATAATAATAAATATCGTTTAGAATGTAAATTAATGAAGTCGGTTCAATAATAAAATAAGGTTAAGTATATTAAACTAATACGATCGGTTTATGGAGGTTATATGTTCAGTTCAGTTAACTTAAATTTTAACTCCGTTAACTTAAGAGAATAAATAACAAACAAATATAGAGAATTAATGTGTGTACGTTACTAACAGTTAGTCGAGCTCAGTTGAAGAAAGGCATTACGATTAACTCAGAAAGGAATCGTCTACATGTGAGTTCTAGCCCCTTTTTATGTGTTATATTTTCGGGGGCTGTGTGCTTACTACGATGTGTTAGATCAATACACTTATCTTAAATGGTAAGTGTATAGTAGATAATTTGTGAATGTATGTTAACGTTATTGAATGATTTAATTTATTATGCACGTAGATATGAATAATTATGTTACAACTGAAGGAAGTACAGGTATACAGGGCACCAGACCCTAATAATATCTGAGGTATGGAGGGCACCGGACCCTTATAATATCCTAGGTATGTAAGGCGAAATGCTCTTTATAAGTGAATATGTATTATGAAAGAATTGTGGGTATATGAAGTATGAAAGAACGTATGTATGTATGTATGTATGTATGTATGTATGTATGAAAGATAGACGTACAGGTAAGTATTTAATACAAATATCCGGACGCGTATTAATAAGTAAGTAAATGTAATGTATGTTAACTAACTAGAACTCACTCAGCGTAGCTGACTTTTAGTATGCACGCAGGTGAATAGGATGAGACAAGTTACATGATGAGACACGTGGCAATAAGACAAAGACTGGCATCGTTATGAAGAAGGAATTCACGTGTTATTTATGTCTCACACCCCAACCTAAGGCGGAAATGCCGGGGCGTGATTCGATTTCTCACAGCTCAAAGATACTATCATACATAAAATATGACAATATCTAATTAATTATTTTATTGAAAGAATACACACAATATCCAAATATAACAAGCAATTTAAATACATGAATGTAAGCTCAAATAATAATTATCTTGTTTATATCCCAAGGTCTTTTCTAAGTGTCCAACTTCAATCCTCAATACAAAGCAACCTGCATATGTGTAGAAAATAAAAGAGTTTGTCAACAACACATGTTGAGTGAGATGATCACCAGATTTTGACACAACAACAATATATATATGTGATAGATAAATGATAAATGATAAATACGCAAACCAATTTATGTGGTGATAATCAATCAAATCTTAACAAACTATATACGCAACCAAAGACTTGCTAATGTGCCAATGAATCGTTGCCAAGCGAATCGAGCATTGATTACGATGACTAAAATTTTGTCCGTTTACCTTCGCCAAGCGAATCGGGCTCCGGTTACTAAGACGGTCGTATGATCATACTAATGAGCACCCAATCAAGGGAATATGGTGGACCTCTCTAACAATGATAGAATATACACATAAGCAAATAGCAATTAGCAAATTGCATTTTATTAATACACTCACAATGATTATGTTTGCGAGTTTGTGTATATAATATATGATAGAAAATATGAATAAGTATGTATATGTCCCTAAAACGTTTGAAAACATTGGATAAAAAGGGAAATGATCAAACTCACCTTAGATTAATTACAAATGAATATAAATATGAATAAGCGAGCTAACGAATAAGCGAGTCGTCCACTACATGTCAATTGTTATAAACAATTCAGAATCTCAGACTTTAGGATATGATAATGTAAGTAAAAACGAACTTGTTGCCGCTGCAATCAACCCAAATGGAGGTTTAGAATTTAAGTTATGTTTGTTTTAAGATTTAAGCGAGCTGGTACTGACCAGAATCCGAACACCGATTCGGAAGTCAGGTTTTAGTCAGTAGCCTTAAAATTACGTTACAAGAATAAAAGTCTTCTGTACCGAACGTTGAATCCGACCAGAAGTATGAGAAAACGTAAAGTCAAATTTGTTGACTGATTTGCCCTTTAACGAGTTTTAAACGAATTGACCAGTCAAGATCCTTCAATCTTAGAAATTGATTGAAGTTTATTGACTAGGGAATATATATGAACGATTCATGTTTACAACTTACCCGGAAAGTAAAAGAATCAACAGATACGATGAGTCAAAGGTCCATACGCATGCAAAGTCAAACGAACAAGCTTGTATCTTCAACGAATAAGAAAAAACCGAAGGGTTTGGTGATGAACAGAGGTAGTTGACGGCTGAGTATGTCTCCTAGGGTTCATATAAAGTTTGTGGCAGAGATTATGAGACTTGTTTATATAGGAATAGCATAAACGAACCATATTTGGAAGATTTACTCGTTAAGTAACAAGATACGGTTTTAATGAGAATATCTACGAAATAAATCAAAAGATTTCATGCTTGATCAGTAATCTAAGGGTATGGACTTGTATTTTAGTTAATATCCTTTCGTTGGACCTTAATTCACTCGATTTATGCCTAAAATAAGCGATTTATATGCTAAAAACGAACTAGGAAAGAAAATCGACTACACGATCTGTGCAGGGGCTCCAAGGCGCCGCGCGGTGGGGGAAGGCCACCCCATCACGTGGTGCTCTGGCCAAAATGATATGAATTTGATTTTTGACGCTTTTAGTCCTTGGAGTTTGAGAATTGGATAAATAATTAATCTTATAATGCATAAATTAAGAATTGAACATCATTTAAAGTATGAAGGGCCTTGTCACACCCCAACCTAAAGCGGAAATGTCGGGGCGTGATCCGATTGCTCACAGCTCGAAGATACTATCATAATATAAAAGTTACAATATCTAATTAATTATTTTAATTCAAATATATACACACGTTTACAAACATTACAAAATAATTCAAATAACATGATTCAACGATCGTCTTCATCATAACCTATGGTCTTGACTAAATATCCATACTTCAATTTAAGCAACCTGCATATGCGTAGAAAATGAAGTTTGTCAACAACACATGTTGAGTGAGATGATCACCAATTTTGACACTACAAATAATATATATATATATATATGATAGATAATTGATAAATGATAAGCGATAAATGTGCAAGCCAACCATATGATAGTAATTAATCAAATCATCACAAAACATATATATAACCAAATCGTGCTAGTGTGCCAATGAATCTTTGCCAAGCGAATCGGACATTGATTACAATGACTAAAGTTGTCGTTTTACCTTTGCCAAGCGAATCAGGCTCCGGTTACTAAGACGGTCGTATGATCATACTAATGAGAATCCAAGACTTGATAGAATATAACCACACTTAAACAAGTAGCAAATAGCATTTAATTGATGTAACACACAATGATTACGTTTGCGATTGTTTGAGATATATATATGATAGAAAATATGAATAAGTACGCATATGTCCCCAAAACGTTTGAAAACAGTATATAAAAAGGGGAATGATCAAACTCACCTGATTGAATAAGCCAAACGAAAATGAATACGATAAGAAAGTGAAAATCACGTTCTTCGTGAATTACCGACACGAATCCTAATTACAACAATTTCGAGTATGAATATGAATCCAACCACAAACTTAAAAACTAGATAGAGACTTGAGAATTTAGGATCGAGTGTATTCTTGTGAAAATTAAGTATTATTTATACTTATTATCAATTTTATTTACTAATTTCATAACAAATAGCATACCTTTAATAGATTTACAATTATAAACAAAATAGCTAAATATACCTAATTTTTAATAGATTATATAGAAGGATTTGTTTTAAATAATTATTTTAAAACCAAAAATACATTTAATGTATTTATATATATATATTCATCATTAGGAAAGATTTCTTTTAAATATATAAATAATAAAGAGAAATTAATAAATAATAATATGCATATAAAATATGATCTTTTATATATAATTTTAGATTAAACCTTATTAAATTCAATTATATTTTTTTTATACGTAATACACATTCATACATATAATTATATATGGTTTTTAACAAAGATTCGGAAAACAACTAGTTTAAAGGTTGGTGTTGTAAAAATATTAAATATATAGTGTATTTAAATATTGGTATTATAGCTTAAATAATTAATAAAATAACTAAATGAATTAATTTACAAAATATAACTAAAAAGTCTGGCTGGGTGGGGTTCGAACCCACGACCCCCAGCCAGAAACCCTTAACACACACACCCTAGCCACTGGAATAGGGGGTTTTGTTGATTAATACGTGAACATCTTTATTATAAACACAACCCAGATACAACCAATAACCCTAGATCAACAATTTATCAATCCGTCAGACGTTTGAACAATTGATGTTAGGGCTTTTGTAAAGTATACCAAAACGAATTCAACTATGTAATTTATTACCTAATCTGATGATTACACACAGGTCCAATTTGAATCCACAAAACCGACTGATATTAATGGCGGACGAGGTACAAACAGACTCCGATAACTCAATTAGCCTTAGGGGTTTGGGTCGCGCTGGTTTGGAGAGGTGTGCAGGCGAGATTAATTGAATGATGATCAATCCGAAGTTATATAATCGATTTAGGTCATGACGATTTATTAAATGAATCATTACGCGTTATAATTGATCTTGTTTCCTAATTAACTATGACGGTTAAGCCGCGTATAGTAAGGGAAATCACAATCGCGATTCAATTCCTAGTTTACGACGAAAATTGTGGCTCAAGTAAGATAAACGGGTCATGGGTATGGCTAAACGGGTCTTAAACCAGGGTAAACGGGTTCCTGGATCAAAGGTTATAAAATATTATACAAAAATTGAAATTTGGTCCTTATAGATTGAAGATGGAAACATTATAGGATTAAAGTTGATTTTTGGGTTAAAAACGTACACTTTCCAAAGTTGAATATATATTAAATAGATATAATAAACAAATAATAATTATAAAACAATTACTCGATAAACGCGATACTTTTTGGTGTTAAAATTTTCCGAGTTTAAAACGGGTCGGGTTATGAGTACCAGATACGGATTTGGAAAATCC